>NC_063332.1:114253485-114279819 GCF_021869965.1 Rhincodon typus
CACACACACACACACACACACACACACACACACACACACACACACACAGAAAAAATAGATTTTATGGAAGGAAAACTGGGCAATCAACCTTGTTGGTGTCTGTTTGCAAGAATTACTGAGACACTTTTTGAGCTGATCAGAATGCTATGTCTCAGTCTTACTTTTTCAGATGCTTTCACTGGTGTTCAGAGATATAGGGTGGCTGGTTCACACTTATCAAAGGCCTCTGATTTTTAAGTAAAAGTCACAGCTTACTGTAATGCTGAAGGGAAAATAAATTGGTTTTCTTCAGGCTTAAAGTCAATTTTACTGAAGAGAACAGAGAGAGTTCCTGAGCTGGTAGAGGTCTGATAGTATCTTATTCTACCTGAGAACCAATCACATAATTGTTGACAACCACAGGACCTTTGTCATTGATAACTGGTCATTGGTCCACAGACCAATCAGCTACTTGTGGCCTGCCGAATCTCCATTTGTACATGGAGATTCAGGTTCAGCTACATTTCAACAACTGCTTGAACAGGAAGCTGTGTAAGTGGCACTTACAATGAGAGTCAGGTCACTTGCTTTTAAACATTGCAGTAATCCTTCAGCAATTCGTGGTTTTAAAACAGTTCTGTTCATATTGTAGTGTACAATCAAAACAAAATAACATAGATTTACACTATAAATGTTAACTTCAGGAAAAGTGCTTGTGGAGAGACATTGTATAAGTTATTGGTTCTAAAAATGTTAATGTTGGAGATGGCATTAAGCTGTACCCAATATGATGGTGTCACTTGAGTGTGGAATATCAGAACATCTTAGGATTTTGTTGGGTGAGGACCTATATCTACAGGTCTTCCAATGGTCTTAGTAACAATGTCTTTCTGTAACTTGTACCAGATTGCTACCATGAAATAAATTGATCTTACATAAGATAAGAGTCTTTTCTCATTCAGAAACATTGGTGATTTTCCTTGGCCACGGTAAACTAACTAAGCCCTTAGGACCAACCAAGCAAGGTAATGGCAAAGTATTCCAATAATCCAATAGTGATTGGCATCGTAGCACATAAAATACCCCATGCTTTCCTGGCTTTGCTGTAAATATCAGACCCAAATGTACAGATTTTAAAACAGAGTTCTTTTCTGACTTTTACTTATGTATTTTAAATTGTGGACACATGAAGAACTAAGGTTTTCAATTAATCCTTTTCATCAGGAAAGAGATATTAGAATTTCAGCTCTGTTCCAATATTCTCCTGTCTCTCCAGCTTTGTTTGTTTTTGACAAAAATAACGGACTTGGCCTCAGCTGATCCTCCAACTCAGTACCTTGCCCCTGCTTTCTCCCCTCAGGCCATAGACTGATTTGTAAAGGACTTCCAAATGATGATCTGGAGGCTGTGGTAATTCTAATTTTCAAAACGTTTGAAAAACCTTGAAAGAGTTCTTCATGTTGAGGTATCCTCTCTCTCTCTCTCTCTCTCCCTCTCTCACTCTCTCTCCATCACTTACTTTGGCAGTCTGACATTTTCATCACTGCTGGAGGATCATTGGTCAACCATCCCCAGTTTAAGGCCTTCAATTAAAAATTAGAGCTTCAACATTTGTTTTGCTGTAAGTGCATGAGAAGCAATTAGAGAGCTTTGTAGTTGTATGAGGTCTTGTTATGAGTCAGTAAGACAAAACCTTTTGGCATTATTTATTGGCTATACTTGGTAATTAGAAATTTTATATTAATCTTGTAGTAATAAAAACATTTCTAATATCTTAAATCACACCATGTGATTATAGTTATAATTCCATGTGCTTTTATTGGTCTTAATCTCCTTTTTTTAATCTGATGTTAAAACTGCACATTGTTACAGTCAAAATCATGTACTAAATTATTATGTTTATGAACAAGAAGCTTCTGGATTTGATTTCGAATTTGTGCTGAGGTAAAGGTTCTTAGCTGAAACAGCAGTTAAGTTACTGCCATGAATTTGTCTGATTAGAATTTTAACAATAGTTTTGGCAGTTTACTGTTTTCTGGTACATTCTCCACAGCAATACCTCTTCCAAAGTCCAATTTCCAACCAGTCAACACCCTCTTCTTATAAAGTATAAGTTGTTGCTCCTTTTGGATTTGGTATTCTTGAAACTCTGTCCTGATGAGTGCAATTCAAAACACTGCAACAGCATGTCCTTTTTTCCAGCAGTACTCAAGTTTTGAACTGCATTCGAGATGGCGGTGGCAATGTAGGAGGTGTCCGGAGTTTGTATCCATATGCTCCCACTCCCACTCACCAGGCTGACCGCAATTTTCTTTATTCTTTTTTGCTTTGGTTTGTTTCTTCGTTTCTCTTGTATCGAAGTTCACCTTTTTTTGTGTTTCTGCGGCTGCGGTGGAGGAAGGAGTTTGTGAGGGCCTGCTGTAGCAGCAGCAGCAGTAGCATGGTGAATCCGGATTCCTCGTGGCCATAGTGGCCGCAGCTTCCTTGAAGTCTTCATCATCTGTGGGTCCCTCCTAGTGGTTTCAGTGGTGGCTACGGTGGTGATGGTTTAGTGGTTCTGGTTCATTCCTCCTGGCTGTGGCGGCAATATGGCAGCTTTGGGCAGCAACTGAAGTGGCGACTGGTTTGTGCGACGGCTTCAGTGTTGGCAACTTGGTGGGTCCGGTTTGTCCCTCCTTGCTATGGTGGTGATGCTAAGGCTTTGACGGTGGCAGCTTAGTGGGTCCAGTCCGGAAATCGTTGCTTTGGTAGCCTCAGGCCGGCTTCAGCGGCAGTGTCCCATAGCCATTTCAGAAACCCAGGGGGTGTGGAGGGAAGAAAAGATGAACTTTGACCTAACCTTGTCTCAATTATTTCTTTTTATTATTACAGTAACTAAAATGGTGCCAAATTGTGGCGACTTTTGCACAACACACTGCATTTTCAGAAATACAAGTGACAATAAATTACTATTCTATTCTCCCAAGTGACCAACACATGAAAATTATTATAGGGATTTTTAACATTTTTCAAATCTTTGATAAACAGCATTCCAAAATGTATAACTTCGGGTGCTATTGCTTTTAATTTCTTTAGGGCCCACGTCTCCTCTCTGTGGCTTACGATTACTGAACCAACGGCAGAAACGGATCATTGGTGGGAAAAATTCTTTACGGTCAGTAAGTATATTATGGCCAAAAGGATTTTCTTTCCTAGGAAATCATTAACTGGGTAACTTTAATGTAAACTACCATTCCTGTCAGAGCGCATTAACTAGGGGTGTTAGACAATATGCATAAATTGTTGGTTTGTTATCTCAGTTCACCTAGCCACATTGTAAAGCATGGGTTAAGTTGTTGTTCTTCAGAAATTTCTGAAGAAGGGTCTAGGCCCGAAACGTCAGCCTTCCTTCTCCTCTGATGCTGCTTGCCCTGCTGTGTTCATCCAGCCCTACACCTTGTTATCTCAGATTCTCCAGCATCTGCAGTTCCTGCTATCTCTGAAACAGTTAAGACCCAGTGTCCTGAATTCAATGGAAAAATCAAAGCAAGTATTTGTCTCTGATACCTATACTGTGATAACGCTGGGCAGTTTATGTCTGCTATGATCAAGTGTAAAGAAGAGCAGATATGGTTCTGCTGGCCTTCATGGATGAATAACTTTGCATTTAGTACACAGAACACTACCCCATGGAATAGTTTTGTTCTCTGCTTTTGGAGACAAGACTGTCACCAATGGATAAACATAAATATATTTTGCTGAATGCCAGAGGTAACATTTTGTTCCCAGGGTAGGTAGAGCTCTCAGTGAAGCCATGTAGGATAATAAGGTTGTTTAAATAGTGTTGGTCCCTTTGGAATTGTTCCTAACATTGAGGAGGATGTTGTGTCTCTTTGGGAACAAAGAAAAATGGCATGCGCCATGTTTAAATAAGTTGTTTTGAATTTGCCAAAAAGGTTTAAGCCCCATTCTGCGGTCATGTGCAGATTATCTGAACTGACAGTACCGAGGGAGTGCTGCCCCAGTCAGAGGTGCCGCCTTTTGGATCAAGCCAAGCTCTCATCTGCTGTCTAAGGTGGATTTAAAAGATCCCATGGAATTATTTCAAAAGAAAAGTGTGTGAGATTTCCCCTGGCCGAAACTTATCCCCCAGACGACATCAATAAAATATTGGATTATCTACTCATTACCTTCTGGTTGTTTGTTGGACCATATGTGTACAAATTGACTGGCCTCTGTCCTCTGATATTACAGAGATGACAAAAATATTTTTTGATTCAAAGTGTTTTGGAATATCTTGTGACTGTAAAAAGGGTTTTGGAACTCAAGTTCTTTTTCTTTAGTTCTTGGAATCGACCTAAGATTTCAGAGTGCTGACAGCATATTGTGGATTGCTACTGCAATGCAAATGGCTTGAGAGTTGAAAAACAATACGTCGTGTAATAAACATTATTGTATGTAGCTCCTCAGTTTAGTAGATAATGAAAGTATATTTGAAACACAGTAAACCTCTGGCTTTTAGCTGCCAAAACAGCAACAGGCAAGTTCTTAAAAGATATCTGCCAGGTCACGATTTTCTGCTGGTCTGTGTATTGTGCAAGCTCCTTAGCTGTATTTGTTAGACCTCTGCTTATGTGCGCTGAATAATGTCTTTTTAATGTTTGGCTTCCTGCCTTACATAGGGGCGGGTGGCCTTGGCAAGCAGCCATCCGGCTGAGAACATCCCATGGAGATGGGAGATTACTGTGCGGTGCCACTCTCATTGACAGCTGTTGGGTCCTCACTGCAGCTCACTGCTTTAAAAGGTCAGTCTTTTTAATTGGAATAATTTAATTAACATAATTGAAAAAAGATCATTATCTTTTTCCCTGGAGGATTATATCATAGTCTAGTGCCGTTTTACTACAATTGGTTTCTAATGGCTCGATGCAGGTCACTTATACGTGATTAATTCTTGCAGGTGGAACTCTATAAATCTGTCAGATAATTCAGAGTTAATGGAGTTTTTAGTCGTGACAATCTGAAGACTATGCATTTTTTTGAGTTTTCTCAAAGACTTTGCTTGCAACCTTCTTTTTCAGCTGGTAGATATTTTGTAATATAACTGGCCAATAATGGATATGCCTTCTCACTCAGTTGAAAACAGCTATAATGAGGATGAGCTGTGTGGACTGTGTGGAATTGTGTGACGCAGCACTGAGGGCTTAATCTGATTCACAATTGAAAGGATGCTGAGTGTATCCAGTAGATACTTTCACATTACTTGATGGCCATAATTGAAGTAGTGTAACTTTAGGGCAGACGTCATGACTTTATACATGTAAATCTGTTCACAGGGATTCTAAGAAGTTGGGAACAATTGCGTATGATTGCATTGGATGAAAAATGGGGAAAGTTGTTGTCAGAAAAAGGAAGCTACTGACTACCTTTGGAGTACAACCACAGAACTCCTGTCTGGCTGAACTCCATGTAAAACCAGTTGGCAAGTTATCCCAGGCCTGTTCACTGTAAAGGTATTGGTGTCAGTCTGAAAGCTGCAGTGTAACTGCACCTGAAACAATAAAAACTAACTGTTTGGCTGAACTAGATGTATAGAACAGTTGGGAACAAAATGAAGCATTTCAAGTGGGAGAAACAGAGTTAATTGGTGTCTTATTAGTAGCTTTTTGTCAGTAAAAAGACAATTTGAGAGAATGTGTGTCAGGATTTGTCTGGCCATAGACAATGGGGACAAACCACTATAATTTATATATCTCCCTTCTTGAAGATAGTTACAGTTATCTCATTAATGGAATCGCAGGGGAGTATCCTAAATCTCTAGGATAAGTGCATGGAGTCTTGATGTGAGCAGTAGTCAACCAGCTTTGAAGACCTTGGCTGAAATGCCATCAGAATCGCAGGCTACTGTGGATCATGCTCCAAAATTCTGAAAATCCAATAAACTTCTTCACGTTTCTGGAACTGTTTCATAATGGTGTAATTGGAACTGTCTGGAGTTGGAGATCTGAAATAGAGGCCTGCAAAAGTAGGCTTTCTGACAGCCTCCAAACCAGTCTAGCTGACAGTAGTCATTCACCGCATCAAAGATCAACTCCTATCTGGTGTGAGTATTAAAATACCCTCAAGATAGAAAACACTTGCACTTCAGTTGCCTCTGTGCCAAAACAAAGCTGACAACTGTAGACATTACACAGCCTACAATTTGTGAGTGACATTCTACAAAAGATTTACAGGCCACTCTCAATCTCTTCAATTCTACATACAAACAACTCTGTTTGTATTTGCACACTGGCAAAACAACACCCATATATCAGCCCACACCTGGTGAACCAAATATTTCACCTCCTATAGACGTTAGACTCAAAATGCTAGAGCTTTATTGAGTATAGTCCTTACAGTTCTCCATGAGGCTGGTGGGTTCAATGCATTATTGACTGTAGTTGCGGTAGCATTGCTTCTCAGATAACACATTTACCTTTCTTCTTTTGCCAATGATTGGGCTTTCTATTAGCCTTGCAGCTTGATCCCTGTGTGAGATATTTATTTCTGTCTGTGAACTGATGTGGCCATCCACAGCTCTCGCGTTTGAAATTTAAAAATTAAAATTAAATTTAAAGTTAAATTAAAAGTTTACATTTTTCTGGCTTTATTTTTAACTCTTGTTAAGGGAATATCAACAGGTTCACTTGGTTCCTACCTCAGGCTATGAAAATCAGTAGGTCAAAGATTTGACCTCAGCTGGAGGTGAATGCTGGAATTTTTCAAAAATTTTGTCTGAGTTTTGATGGTTAAAAGCTATTACCTCTCTCTCTTCTGCCCACATAAGGATATAAATGAACCTTTCCTCCTTGCTGGTATTTTCTTATTCTTTCATGTGATGTAGATGTCACGAGTAAGCTCAGCACTTTTTGCTCATATCTAATTACCTTTGAACTTCAGTGGTTTATGGGGCATTTCAGAAAGGAGTTAAAAGTCAGCCATTTGCTGTGCATCTGGAGTCAGGTCTAGGCTGGACCAGGTAACAACAGCAGATTTCGCTCCCTTAAGAACAGTTGTGAACAAGGTGGATAATCACCATGTTGAAAAAAAAACACAATAAAAATGTCAAATGTGACATACTGGTCAGACTCATCTTGTACACTTCAAAACAAAGGACCAGTACAGTAACTTTCAAGTATTACTGTTTTGTTTTCTCTTTAGGATATAGTAGTTTCTTCATCATAATGAGTGTGACTAGTTTTTAGTGCCACTTTTCTTCATTAATTGAATCTAAATTTCATTAGTGGGTGTGATGCGATTTGAGGTGCCTTATTGGGGTTCTTTTGTACTATTAGCTTGCCGACGTTACCAACAGAGTTGCATCACCCTCTGAAGGCTTTTTGAGAGTCAATCTGCACTTTTATAGAGTCATATGGTTCAACTTCTCAAAGGCTTCCATGATTTCATCAGCCTCCCAAATAATTACAGAATCGAGCAGCGTGTTTATTCTGCAAGGGTAGCTTTTTCAGTTTTGAACAGTTCGTTTAAGTTTTTCTACCTCTAATACAAGTTGACTTTTCTCAATCTAATTCCATGTTAAAAACTATTCAGTGTTTGAATCTTAAAATGAGACATTTGCTGCCACCATGTTTTAACTTCTGCCTCCCAAAAACTTTAAATCATCATAGACTCAAAATGTTGGAACTTTGTTGAGTTTAATTCATTCAATTCACTTTGTGGCAGGAAGACTGAATTGCTTCTCAGTGACTGACTGCAGATTAGTAGTAATTGTGGCACCTTGGATGTTAATTTTCAAAACAATTAGTGCCTAGTTCTTCCCTAATTCTTTACAAATTATATCAATAAAGATGATACAGCATGTTGAGGGAATGGTTTAACATAGAAACATAATAAATTGGAGCAGGAATAGGCCATTTGGTCCTTCATGGCTACTCTACCATTCAATGTGATAGAGATATAGAACTGTACCTCATGGAATCAGACCCTTCAGTCCGACTCATACATGCTGCCCAGGTATCCAAAATTAATCTAGTCCCATTTGCTAGCATTTGGCCCATATATCTCTAAAACCTTCCTATTCATATACCCATCCAGATGCCGTTTAAATATTGTAATTGTACCAGCCTCCACCTCCACTTCCTCTGGCAGCTCATTCCATGCACACACTACCCTCTGCGTGAAAAAGATGCCCCTTCGGTCCCTTTTAAATCTCCCCCCTCTCACCTTAAACCTATGTCATCTAGTTTTGGACCTCCCTACCCTGGGGAAAAGATCATGATTTTATAAACCTCTATAAGGTCACCCCTCAGCCTCCAAATCTATAGGGAAAATAGCCCCAGTATATTCAGCCCAAGGTGTAGAGCTGGATGAACACAGCAGGCCAAGCAGCATCACATCGGGCCCGAAACGTCAGCCTACCTGCTCCTGTGATGCTGCTTGGCCTGCTGTGTTCATCCAGCTCTACACCTTGTTATCTCAGATTTTCCAGCATCTGCAGTTCCTACTATCTCTCTCCAGTATATTCAGCCTCTGCCTTTAGCTCAAACCATCCAACCCCAGCAAAATCCTTGTAAATAAAACCAAAAGAACTGCAGATGCTGTAAATCAGAAACAAAAACAGAAATTGCTGGAAAAGGTCAGCAGGTCAAGCAGTATATGTGAAGAGAAATCAGAGTTAATATTTTGGGTCTGGTGACCCTTGCACAGAACAGTTCTGAGGAGTTTCACAAGTTTCACAACATCTTTCCTATATCAGGGAGACCAGAATTGAATGTAGTATTCCAAAAATGGCTTAACCAATGTCCTATACAGCTGCAACATGACCTCCCAACTCCTGTACCCAATGCACTGACCAATAAATGCAAGTGTATCAAATACCTTCTTCACTATCTTTCTACCTGTGACCCTACTTTTAAGATACTATGAACCTGTACTCCAAGGTCCCTTTGTTCCCCAGGATCTTACCATTAAGTGTATAAGTCCTGCCTTGAATTGCCTTTCCAAAATGCAGCACCTCACATTTATCTAAATTAAACTCCATCTGGCACTCCTCGGCCTACTGCCCCATCTGATCAAGGTCCAGTTATACTCTGAGGTAATCTTCTTAGCTGTTCACTACATCACCAATTTTGGTGTCATCTGCAAATTTACTAACCTCACCTCCTATGTTCACATCAAAATCATTTATATAAATGACAAAAAGTAGTGGACCCAGCACCGATCCTTGTGGCACACCGCTAGTCACAGGCCTCCAGTCTGTAAAGCAACTTTCCATCACCACCCTCTGTCTTGTACCTTCAATGATCATGGCTGATCATAAAATTCAGTAACTTGGGCCTGCCATCTTCCCATGATCACTTTTACCCTAAGAGCTATATCAAACTCCTTCTTGAAATCATTCAATGTTTTGGCCTCAACTGCTTTCAATGGCAGAAACTTCTACTCACCGGTGTCTGGGTGAAGAAATTCTTCTTCATCTCAGTCCTAAATGGCCTACCTTAATAAAGAATAGGCCATTCTAAGCTCTGTAGCAGGGGCATAAGAATGTAAATGTAAGGAAGTCCTGGTATGGAACACTTTATAGGACCTAACTGGAGTACTGCATCCTGCTTGGGGAGCCACAGTTTAGCAAAGATGTGAACATATTAGACAGTGTGCAGAAAAGATTCATGAGAATGGTTCTAGGATTGAGGAACTTCAGTTACATAGAAATTTTGGGAAAGCTGAGGCTGTCTTCCTTAGAGGAGATTGAAAGGAGGTTTGATAGACGTAGTCAAAATCATGACAGACTAGACAGGGAAATGATGCTTCATTGGTAGAAGTACTGAAAATAATAAAATGAACAAATGGAATGTAATTGGCAAAATAAGCAATAGTGACATGAGGAAAATCTTACTTTATGCAGTGAGTGGTTAGGATTTGGAGTGCACTGCCTCAGAGTGTGGGGAGTCAGGGTCAATTAAGGCGTTCAACACAGTATTGGAATTATCTGAAAGAGAAGAATAAATTAGGGCTACTGACAGAATACAGGAGAGCAGCACCATAAGAGCTAGCACAGACACAACAAGCCAAATGGTTTCCTTCCGGGCTGTAACAATTCCATGACTCTATATTGGGCAGAATCTTACATTTTTTGGATAGTTGTATCAAGCTTTTTAGATTTTTTTTTCACGACGAGGCTTTGTGGATTTACTCACCAACTATCTACCCTAACTCTATGGCATCCCTCTCATCCAATTCTAGCCCCATCTTACCACACTATTCCTGGAGTAACTCACCACTTCCAGGATATCCTGCATTGGACTGGGATCCTTGTCACTGGCTGCAGACATATCGTGAATGAATCAGAAAATGTCATGAGGGTTCTTAGAGGTTGGTACATGTCATGTGTCAATGTTCATAGACATGGGGTGAGTGTGGGCGATGCCCATGGTGTGTGCCCTGAGATATTATTGCATGGTTGCTAACATGGAGATAATTCAGAGCAAGGGATGAGCTAAAGGTGCCAAGCACCTGCTCTGACTTCCATGTCAAATTCTCATTGGCGAACTTGCTTGGCATATTTGATAAGTTAGATAGTTTGAATGTTAATAAGGTGAATTGTGCTGTTAATAAGGCATTTAACAAGCAATAATCCCCCTTAACTGGCAACTCACCATTGTCTAGTGAGAAACTCACCTCGCCACTTGGCAGATAGATAAAAAGATGCACCAAGACACTCCTGATGTCAAAAACTGCCAATACTGGAATCCAGGTAGACAAACAAGAGGCTAGAAGTACAGAGCAAGCCAGGCAGCATCTGAAGGGAAGGAGCAGTCAACGTTTCGGAGATTACCCTTCTTCAAGATTCGGAGTATGGGGAGTCAGGATCAATTGAGGCATTCCTGATGTCAAGATAGGCCTTGCGCATTTCTACCGCAAACCTTGCTACAGCCCACTTTTCTCAGACTGTGATAGAATTTTGTCCAACAACTCTGTCACTGGGCATTCTTCTCCTTTGTATATTGTGCTCTTAAAGGGATCAGTCGTCAGCAATGGTTGAAATAAAGGCAAGGGCTGAAGTACATAATCAGATTTTAGAATTTGGAATTTGAGTCAAGCTGTCACTTGCTTGGTGCATGGGCCTCACTGACTGACTAGTTATAGACCTCCTAAAAAGGCAGGAGGCCAGCAAAGTTCAAGTGAGTGGGTCACTGCAAGACTTTTAAACCCAGTTTCCACCAGGTGGCAGGGCAAGTGTCAGGCTGCAATTAAAATCAGAGTTAGTGCAATTCTTAACTGCCCAGTCCATTACAGAATTAGCAGTAGTAGGTCACTGAATGTTTGGTCTTCTAATTATTCGTCTTCATTACAAACTAAAGTACCTAGGATGAATATACTCTCATTTCTTTCCAGTTCTGCACAAAGTATGAAATTTCTGTGGAGATATTTGGATATTTTGGCTAATGCAATTGGCACAAAGTGCAAATAAATCATGACGTGTAAATGCATATCCTTGTATTGTAAGCAGCATATGTTTTATATATTACGGGGCTTGGAATGAAGTAGCAGAGATCAGACTTCAATTTACGAACTGCGATGTAAAAGGAACATCATGTGTACATCACAGATACAGCAAAATAATGGGGGAATTCTTTGTTCTAATGGCTTTTGTAAAAACCAAATGCAGCACCGTTTTGCAAGTTGACCAGTGATTTTCAGGGAAGGACAGTGGCTTCAATATTCACAATCCTGCAGAGATTGTATTGGAGGTGGGACCGAGAGCAAAATGGGAGAATCATTGTGTCAGGGTAGGCAGCAGTGCAATCCCTTCTTGGCGTGATTTTGCTGGAGGCAAGGTCTGATTAGTTCTAACTATCTACATGTATGCAGCTAAATAAGATTAATTAAGGCCCCATTGGGAACACATTTGTGATAGTACAAAACAATTGGGTCTCCTGCTAAGGCCAAAGCCAGTTCTTGCCTGTATGTAGCCTCCTGATAACAGACCTAGGAGTTAGTGAGGTCTCATGTCATTTCTTTCTGTACCCGTCCCCCATGGAGCTGTGAATGCCAGCAGGCAACAGTTGCCACTTCAACAGTCCTGGAGATAGGGTCCACCTTGATAGCATGGAAACTGTAATTTAATTTATTTTGTACTCTTAAAGTTTTTCAGAGAATGCCTCCATTTTAATATGCCCTCAGGATCCCCTCCTCTGCTGGTGGTGCCACCTGCTGGACAATGCTGTAGGCCCTCCTTTTGTCACTCGCTGTCCTAATTAGGGATATGCCTTTGGGTCAGCAAGGACAAGATGGGCTGAATGTTTTGTGCTGTATCATTTCTAGGTTCTATGATGACTTATTAATGGGCTGCTTCCAGGTAGGTTGCAATTGACATTCCCTCCCACAATTACCTGGATTCCCGCCCCAGAGTTGTCATTGGGGTTCCCTGTGATCTCAGCAAAGTTCAGCCCAATGTGAGAATTTCACAATTTCACTGTCCTGGCACAGACCTTAGCTGCAGAGAATACTAAGTCAGAAAAATATGAAGAATGTGCACTTGAATCCCTAATCCAGTCTCACAGTAGGTTAAGTATTCACTCTGCAAACCCAGACTCAGAAGGCTGAATCATACCTATCGCTATCTAAGTGTGAGTTGCACTGAGCTTCAGTCTGGAACTGCCCTACATGAATCCTGACATTTGCCCTGAGTGTGGCAGATGGAGAAAATTAGCATCAGAGATAGTAGGAACTGCAGATGCTGGAGAATCTGAGATAACAAGGAAGAGATAATGAGAGATTTGCAGTGGGAGAGAGATCCACTGAGGTTTTTCCGGAGGGAGGAGGGTATCTTCTTCAGGGTAGGCATCCTTAGAAGAGGATGACATTACGAGAGAGTTGCAATGGGAGAGAGATCCACTGAGGTTTTTCCGGAGGGAGGAGGGTAACTTCTTCAGGGTAGGCATCTTTAGAAGAGGGGTCTAGGCCCAAAATGTCAGCCTTCCTGCTCCTCTGATGCTGCTTGGCCTGCTGTGTTCATCCAGCTCTACACCTTGTTATCTGAGAAAATTAGCATCCTGCTTTGTAGAGAGCAAGCTGGTACAGGGGGTGGTGCAGATGCAGGATGACCACTACCCATAGGACTGGCAGTGGAGGCCACAATGCCATGCCATGCCAACCTGGTGTGAGGTTGCTTCCTAGGCAGTGCAGTCTTCTCCATCTAGAAAAATCCATAGCAATGTGGGAAGAGGGTCAATGATCTTTTCCGCTCTGCCAGCATAAGTGCCACCACCTTCTCTCTGATAGCCCACACACAATTCTGTCTTGGCTCGTGCACCCATCTCCCATCCAGGTTCATGCTGTACCACTCAGTATGGCCCACTACTTGCTGTAACTCATCCTGATATCATTAATCCTCCATGCCCTGTACAGTGTCTACTCACTCACTCAGGATATCTCTCCATTTGGGCCAAAAATAACAGCTTTGTCATAGTTTTTATCTCCCTTAATATCTGTCTCATTCTCTCATGCTAGGAGGAGAAAGATATCTGGTTCCTCACCCCTAATGTGGGCATTGCCCTAACTGACCCGGTGATGAACTGGTCCTGTCCACAATTCAGGAGCATGTCCCTGAGTGCACAGTGTCGTTGCAGCACCATTGATAGTTGCCAGTGCACGGTGAAGTGATGGCCTTATGGTATTATCACTTGTTCCAGAGACCCTGCTCATGTTCTGGAGACCTGGGCTCAAATTCTGCCATGTTAGAATTTGAATTCAACAACTATCTGGAATTAGAAGTCTAATTCCATTGTCAATTGTTAGAAAAAAAAACCCATTTGGTTCACTAATGTCCTTTAGGGAAGGAAACTGCTGATGTACACATGACTCCAGACCCACAGCAATGGTGACATGAGTCAATGACTTCAGACCCACTGTCTGCTATTCTAACATGGGTCTTTTCTTTGTCTCACTTCTTTCTTGCTTTATCCATCAAACCATCCTCGGCCAGCCTTTATAATTTTTCTCTGAAACAATGAAGCATTTCTTCCTGCCAATAATTTCAGTATAATGGTTGGCATAAATTCTCACAATCCTTAGCTTAAAATTAGTAATAGGATGAATTGCACCCAAAGTATGATATTCAATTGATCTAACCTACGATCTTTGTTTTTTTTTCGCATTTTGGAAACCATTCTTGAAAGCTGTTCACTCAGTCCTGGCCTCCAGATTAGCTGGCTGAGATCAGGGATGTGTGTGAGAAACTGAAGGGTAAATGTGCACGGTTCACTCTGTATCCAACTGTGTTAATGCTGACTCATGCTGTGCCATCAGTCTGCCTACTGGGAAGGATTTCAAAAACAAACTCTATTCTGTTGCCAGGGTTGGAGGAAGAATATTATAATTTGCAAACATAAATGTATGAACGTAAAATGGCAATCTCTGTTTAATCATAATTCATCAGTCATTAATCAGCTCCTCCACATGTTGGCTCCAACATTGCAGTTTTATGGCATGTGAGAGAGGATAAAGAAGAAAAGGAGCATTTTCAAGTGACTGGGACTGTTTTCATTTATTTATGTAGCCCTCATTGTTCAGAGTATATTGTGCTTTAACTTTTAGAGGAAGACCTTACTTCTAATGAGGCAATACTGGACCATTCTGCTTTATTTCTTTGATCATGTGTAATGTTCTTGCTAGAACCACAAAATCAAAGAATGACTACAGTACAGGAGGAGGCCACTGTAGCCCACTGTATCTGTGCTGACTCTCTGGAGGAGCAATTCACCTTGAGCTACTCCCCTCCTTTTCCCTGTAGCCCTTCACATTCTTTCTTTTCAGATAACAATGCATTATTCTCCTGAATGCCTCAATTGAACCTGACTCCACCAGACAGTGCACTCCAGATCCTAACCACTCACTGAGTGAAAACAAAATTGCCTCATGTCACCATTGCTTTTTTGTGTCAATTGCCCTTAAATCTATCTCTGGTTTGTGATCCTTTCACTAGTGGGTATGGTTTGCCCCATCTACTCTATCAAGAACCTTTATGATTTTGAATGAAGTGGGTCCCCGATTTACGAATGTCTGAGTTACAAATGCTCGTACTTACAAACACAATCCCATTTATTGTTGTAATTTTAAAAACCTGACATACAAACATTTCCTGTACTTATGAAGAGCTGCTTTGCATTGTCCTGAATTGTGTTCTGACTTGTCTACAACTTGACTGACAGACTCCAGAATGGTAACCATTTACAATCTGTCTCCATTAATATCTTTTCAACCTTCTCTTCTCCAAGGAAAGCAGTGCCAACTTCTCTAATCTTTTACAGTACTAAGGTTCCTCATCCCCAAACCATTCTTGTGAATATTTTCTACATTCTCCCCAAGCTGCCAGTCTCTATGCATCTTCTCCCTTTATTTCTCTTATTTCCTTTATCAATTCCACACAGCCTTGTATAGTCAGCTTTGTTCACAATTGTATTATCCAACTACGTTTGCTAAAATGTACATTTCTCCTGCTTCACCGTCATTTCAATTTAGTCAGCCAGAGAAATCTTGATGCGTTTGTCCCACTCTTTCAAATCATGAATGTATCTTGAACTGACTCTTCTTTCAAGGCAGCCCAGGGTTCAGTTACTGTTTAACCTGCTAATCTTTGATTCCATTTTACCTGAGCTCACTCCATTCTTGAAATTGTCTTCCCCCAATTTGAAACCAGGTTTAAATTCTGTCATGGCAGATGGTGAAATTTGAATTCAATGAAGAATCTGGAAATAAGAATCTACTAATGACCATGAAACAATTGTCAATTGCTGGAAAAATGCATCTGGTACCCTTCCTTTAGGGAAGGAAATCTATCATCCTTACCTGGTTTGATCTATATGTGACTCCAGACCCACAGCAATGTAGTTGACTCTTAACTGCCCTCTGGGCAATTAGGGATGGGCAATAAATGCCTACTTGGCCTGCGATGCCCTCATCCTGTGATTGCATAAAAAGAATTATTACTCTTACTCTGAAACATTTTTTGTGTCTTTCCATAGCCAAACTAAACCTTTAGATGCAATAATCATTGTCCCTAAATATCCCCCAACTGAGACTTGGTCCACAAAATTTCCAAGAAAGAGAACCAAGAGTGCCACCTTCTTTCTGGAAACATATTGCTTTACAAAATTCTTGTCCCTTAGCTATTAATGTTACTACTATCCCAGTGCAGATTTGGATAACTACTCTATAATCATGTTTTATTTTTATTTGCTCACAGAAACTGAGATATAGAAACAAAGGACTGGAGTAGACATTTGGCCCCTTGAGTTTGCTGTATCATTCAGTATGATCATAGCTGATTCTCTATTTTAATGCCATATACATGCTTTCTCCAAATAAGCAAAAAAAACTGTCTCTCAAATGTATTCAGTGGCTTGGCCTCCACAGCTTTCACTGCTATAAGCTGTGTTCCCTCATTTTAGACAACACAACCAGGGAAGATTCCTAGACAACAAGGTGCAGGGCTGGATGAACACAGCAGGCCAAGCAGCATCATAGGAGCAGAGAGGCTGACGTTTCGGGCCTAGACCCTCTTTGCTTCTGGTCTGTCTAGCCCTGTTTGAATTTTATATGCTTCAATCAGATTCCCTCTCATCTTCCTAAGCTCTATTGAATACAGATAAATCACAGAGAATGCTGCAGAAACTCGTCAGATCTCATGATATCTGTGGATGCATCTTGTGAATAGCTAAATCAGTTGAACCATTCTCAATCTTGTAGGACAGTTCAGCTAATTGCAGCCTAGTGAACCGCATTGCACTACAGCAAATATGACCAAAACCGAATGTAATACTGCAGGTGTGATCTCACCAAGGCCCTGTATATCTGCAGTAAGACATCCCTCCTTCTGAACTGAAATCCTTTTTACAATGGAGGCCAGCTACCATTTGTCTTCCAAATTAATTGCTGCACCTCGTTGTCTACCTTCATTGACTGGTGTCTCTTTCCACATCTACACTTCCATCACCATTTAAATAATGCTCTTCCTTTCTGATTTTCGTGCTGTAGTGTATAACTTCACATTGTACTGCACCTGCCATGTGTTTCTCTTTTCTGTATCTCTGTTGTGCTGCAGACTCAAAGGCATTGCCATTGCCTGTCCCCACATTGTTGTAGCCTTTCTCTGCGGAGGTCCCCAATCCTCTGCCAACCTTATGAAGATGGAGCAACATTCCCTTCTAACAACAGGAACAGACCACAATATCGTCAAAAGTACGACAAAGTGCTTCCTGAGATTTTGCTGTAGCACAGGCTCATCGACCTTTGCCTTCAACTTGGATGCTAGGCCCATGGAGTGATACCAGTGCAGGGCCCAATGTGTAGCTGAATTTTTGTGTTCTTTTGTGAGTGATGTGCAAATGTACCTGTTTGGTCCAAAATATGCATCACATTAGCTGGCCGGACTATGTGATATGAGAACAGAATGAACTCACTTGCTTCTGGAGCATGCAGAGGATGTCCACACCAGCACCCTTCTCAGATGGAGTACCACCAAGACACACTGGCAGCTCAGCAAGCACCACAGAGGGCATTTGGGTTGAATAGCAGCGTTAATGATTCCACCTTCGTGCTCTACAGCTTCAAAATACGGAATTGTTGTGTCTTCAACTGAACCTACCAGTGGTGACTTTCAGTTGCTGGCTGCCTAGTGTCAGTCTATCCACCATAGAGGAATGAGGCAATTTACTTTCACAGATAAACTCACCTTTTTTGATGAAATAACCTGAGCCCTGGAATTTCAAAGTGATTATCATGCTTAGTACAGAACATGCTAATCTGCTAAAGTATGATCATGGCTAGGATAATGGTGTCTTGGCTCGGAACTTTATAATCAAGTAATCTTTCTCTTATTTTCTCTTCTCCCAATATACTGATATATATAATTTGGATATATTTGGTATATAAAAGAAGAGTTGTATGATCACTGTGAAGCAGAATACATAAAATAACCCACATTTTGAGTGTCAAGCCACAAATTGAGACAATGAAAGTTACAATAAATATCAAAAGCAAATAGAAACTCACATTTTATGCAACACGGCTAGTCTCAGATCTGTTATTTGTCAAAATCACGAAACTTGAACATGCCCGTGTTATCAAATGTGAGCTTTGTAAAGAGATTAGAGAAACTGGAATTGTTCTCCTTGGAGCACTGAAGACAAAAGGAAGACGTAATTCAAGTGTTAATTAATTAGGAAGCACTTTGTTGCAGAGGTAAGTAAAATCTGTTTCCACTGAAAAGTGATTCAGTAACCAAAGGATACACATTTGAGTTGATTGGCAAGGGAATCAGAGGGAAGAAGAGGAGAATTTTCTTAGGCACAGAGTTGTTATGATCGAAAATGCACTGCTTGAAAGAATGCTGGAAGCAGATCCAATAACAACTCTCAAAGGGAATTGAATATATACTTCATAAGGAAACATTTGCGGGAATATCGTGAAAGAGCAAGGGAGTTGTACTAAATAATCAGACAGTTCTTTCAAAAAGCCAACACAGCCTCAATGGACAGAATATTATCACAGTATGTTATGTGATTATCTGAAACTAGAAACAAGGGAACAATCAGAATAACAAACATGTAAAACAAAACTTTAGAGGCTGAATAAAGAATTCAGTTTATGTCAGCTCACTGTACTACCATCAGTTTTAGCTGTTTATTATCTCAGATAAATGTTTTTTTTATTCACTCTTAAGGCATGCGCATCAGCAGTGGAGGGAGTGGATGCTTGTGGATGTAATGCCAATCAAGCAGGCTGCTTTGTCCTGGATGGTGTCAAGCTTCTTGAGTGTTGTTGGAGCTGCATCATCCAGGCAAGTGGGGAGTATTCCATCACACTCCTGACTTGTGCCTTGTAGATGGTGGACAGGCTTTGGGGAGTCAGGAGGTGAGTTAATCACCACAGTATTCCTAGCTTCTAACCTGCTCTTGTCGCCACAATGCTTATGTGGTGACTCCAGTTTGGTATCTGGTCGATGTTGATAGGATGTTGTTAGTGAGGCATTCAGTGATGGTAACACCATTGAATGGCATGGGACAGTGGTTGGATTGTCTCTTATTGGAGATTGGCTGGAAAGGCAGGAAAGGCTGAGGGACTTGAGGCTGTTTTCGTTAGAGAGAAGAAGGTTAAGAGGTGACTTAATAGAGACATACAAGATGATCAGAGGATTAGATAGGGTGGACAGTGGGAGCCTTTTTCCTTGGATGGTGATGGCTAGCACCAGGGGACATAGCTTTAAATTGAGGGGTGATAGATATAGGACAGATGTCAGAGGTAGGTTCTTTAGTCAGAGAGTAGTAAGGGCGTGGAATGCCCTGCCTGCAAAAGTAGTAGACTCGCCAACTTTAAGGGCATTTAAATGGTCATTGGATAAACATATGGATGATAATGGAATAGTTTAGGTTAGATGGGCTTCAGATTGGTTTCACAGGTCAGCGCAACATCGAGGGCCGAAGGGCCTGTACTGCGCTGTAATGTTCTATGTTCTATGTCACTTACTGGCATTTGTGTGGTGTGAATGTTCTTGCCACTTGGCAACAAAGCCTGGATATCATCCAGATGTTGTTGCATTTGAACACGGACTGCTTCAGTATCTCAGGAGTCATGAATAGTGCTGAGTATTTTGCAATTATCAGTGAACATCCCCACTTCTGACCTTATGATGGAGGAAAGGTCCTGATGAAGTAGCTGAAGATAGTTGGGCCGAGGACACTACACTGTGGAACTCCGACAGATATGTCCCGGGGCTAAGATAACTGACCTCTAACAACCACAACCATCTCCTTATGTGCCAAGTTTAATTCCAACCCCAGTGGAGAGTTTGCCCCAATACCTCTTAATTCCAGTTTTGCTAGGGCTCCTTGATGCCACACTCAGTTAAATGTGGCATTACTACCAAAGGCTATCACTCTCACCTCACCTCTGGAATTCAGCTCCTTTGTCCATGTTTGAACCAAGGCTGTAATGAGATCAGGAGCTGAGTGGCGCTGGCGGAACCCAAACTGTGCGTCACTGAGCAGGTTATTGCTGAGCAGGTGCTGCTTGACACCTTCCATCACTTTACTGATGATCGAAAGTAGACTGATGGGTGGTAATTGTCCGCAATGGATTTGACCTCCTATTTGTGTACAGGATATACCCGGACAATTTTCCATGTTGCTGGGTAGATGTCAGAGTTATAACAACACTGGAAGAGCTTGGCTAGGGGAGCTGCAACTTCTGGAGCCCAAGTCTTCAATAACATTGCTGGAATGTTGTCAGGCCCCAAAGCCTTAATCCACGGCCTCCAACCATTTCTTGCTATCACGTACACTGAATTGAACTGGCTGAAGATCGGCTCTGTGATGCTGGGAATCACTGGAGGAGGCCAAGATAGATTCTCCACTTGGAACTGCTGGCTGAAAATTGCTGCGAATGCTTCAGCCTTGTCTTTAATACAAATGTGTTAGGCTTTTCCATCATTCAGGATGGATATTTGTAGAGCCATCTCCTTCAGTGATTTGTTTAATTGTCCATCACCATTCACGACTGGATGTGGCAGAAGTACAGATCTTAGATCCAATGCGTTTGTTGTAGGATCACTTATCTCTGTCCATCACTGATTGCTTACGTTGTTTAGCATATAAGTAGCCCTGTTTGGTCGCTTCACCAGGTTGACATCTTATGTTTAGGAATGCTTTGTGCAGTTCCTGGCATGCCCTCCTGCACTTTCCATTGAACCACGGTTGATCCCCTGGCTTGATGGTAAGGGTTGAAGGGGGTGATATGCCAGGCCATGTGGCTGTAGATTATATTGGAGTACAATTCTGCTGCTGTTGATGGCCAACAGTGCCTCATGGTTGCCCAGTCTTGAGTTGTTTGATCAGTTCAAAGTCTGTCCCATTTAGCACAGTGATAGTGCCTCACAACATGGAGGTTTGAAAAGGGGTGGCACGGTGGCTCAGTGGCTCAGTGGTTAGCACTGCTGCCTTACAGTGCCAGGGTCCTGGGTTCAATTCCACCCTTGGGTGACTATCTGTGTGGAGTTTGCACATTCTCCCCGTGTCTGCGTGGGTTTCCTCCAGGTGTTCCGGTTTCCTCACACAGCCCAAAGATGTGCAGGCTAAGTGGATTGGCCATGCTAAATTGCCCTTAGTGTTCAGGGATGCGTAGATTAGGTGAGTTATTGGTGGGTGGGATGCTCTGCGGGTCGGTGTGGACTTGTTGGGCTGCAGGGCCTGTTTCCACACTGTAGGGATTCTATGAATTCAGGAAGCTTTGACTCATGCAGAATATGAGCATCATTGCAGATCCCTGAGAATCTTGCACAAACATACAGAGTGATCTACTCCTGCCCACACATGGGTGATGGAGTGAAAATCATTATAATTGATTCAGTCTCCAGGATGATCTGACGATGCTCTGCTTGCTACATGTACCAGTTGATGATTCCTTAAACCAGCCAGAGCCAGAAAGCAAATACATTCAGACCTAATTTGTTGAAAAGTCGACCCAAGGGCCGGTGCTGGCCATTGTGGCATCAGTTATCTGTGAGATGCATGTCTGGGTGGGTTGAATGACTCTGAAAAACCACCTCCATGTCTCTGGAGGGGCCAAAAATGAAAAAAATTAAAGACGGTGATAATGTTCACCACTCCTGGTAAAGAGCACCTATGTGTTCAGCTCAGCAGTAAGTCTTCTTCCAGCAATCTGCAGAAGTTAGTGACCACCATAAGCCTCTTGAGGTGTTGCAGCATGGTCGTGTCTAGGAAGCTTAGCTTCTGCTCATAATTGGGAACACTGCATCCCGTGAGTTGTACCTATGTTCCCACACTCCGCTGTGGAGTAGCAGGTAGGCAATGAGAAGGCTGCTGGTGCTGTTACATATAGGAGTTGTAGATCAAATAGTATGAACATCACTGGAAACAGCCTCCACCCACAGTGGTGTAAATCATCTCCATAACATTGAAAACACACTGTCAGAACTAGTTTTCTGAACTATAGCCTTTCACCTAGGTAAGAAATGAGTGGAATCACTGCATTTAAAGGATTTTTTTTGCCCGTCAGTTATTCAGCCCTTAAATCCCATTGTACTCTTGCCTCAGTTTCCCTGACAAATTCCACAAAACCATGTACAGGAAGTTACATTTGAAATCCATGGTTAAAAAAAAGCTGTAATTAAACATTTTACATATGATAATTGACAAGCCACTTCTCCCAGAGAAGCTTTCTTCAAACAACAGAGGAATTCAGTAGGCCTTTATTGGCTCCCATCAATAGCTTAGCTAGTTGGATAGTTGGTTTGTTATGTAGAGAGATACTAATAGTGTTGGTTCAATTCCTAACTCTGTTCTGAGGAAGGGTCACTGCACTTGAAATGTTATCTCTACTTTTTCTCCACAGATTCTGCCAGATCTGCTGAGCTTTTCCAGCAAATTTTGTTCTTGTTTGTGATTTCCAGCATCTGTAGTTATTCTGTTTTTTTTGGTTCAATTTTTGCCTGGGTTAAGCTTACTGTAAAGGACTCCCCTTCTCACCTTTTCCCCTTGCCAGAGGGATAGTGACTATCAGGTTAAACCACCACCAGTTGTCTTGTGCTTGTGAGAGAGTAGTCCTATGGTCCAGTGGAGCTATGGTGAATTTACCAACCCTTTAAACTGGCTGTCCTCTCGCAAAGCCATTTACCTTTTCTGATGAAATCCCCGCAGTTATTTGGAAACTTTATATTTTACAAGAAATGAATATAATTAGGAATAAAACTCTTATTTGTACTAGATACAAAAAGGATGCTAATTTTATTTCCAATTTTCAGTCCTAGATGTTTCATCTAGAGGCATTGTGGTCTCAAAAGTATTTAATTCTTCTGTTTATTATTATCATTTATAACTTAGATTTTGACGATCTGTTACATTGGCCTTTTGCTGTGTAATTCAGATAGTAAAACTAAGTTTATTTTTATACTTGCAAATGATGCTTTCCCTCACTATTCAAATTGTAACTGTAAAAGAGTTATTGATGATAATACTGATATTTTAAGATATATGTCATTTTGCCTCAGTGAAAACATTGCTAGCCTTTTAAATTTTTTGGCAACAATTTCATATTAAAACATAATTTAGACAAGAATCCTTCTTTTGAAATTGAAAGTAGAATGATTCTTTGATAATTCTGTTGGCTTGGATTTAGTCCTGTTAAATTTGTCCTGATAGCCTCTTAAATTCATTCCAGCTCCAGCAACCATAGAATTAGAATCAAATTAGAACATTTTGAAAAAAAAGTACAATTCTCAAACTGTGATATTTCATGTGCTTTTCTTTTTACTTTCCTCTCTATACAGTGCTTAATTTGTCTAATTTAAAGCCCACTGAGTTCTGACACACAACCTTCACATATTCCTCCTTCTAAATTGAGGGATTGTGCAAAATATCCAGCGTGAACAAGAAAACGTGATTACAAATGTAAAAGAAAGTTAGGTTCTCAAACAGACTCCAATAAAGGCATAATAAATCGTCAAATTCAGACTGGGAAACCTTTTTTTTGAGAAGTATAACTGAAATCCAGGCTCTGCTCAAAATTTCCCTTTTTTGTCTTAAATTAATCTTTATGGGGGTGGGATATGCATCCTTAATTCTTCTGTTGTTCATGAAAGTTCAAATGGAGTTCAGAGCTCCAATGCAGATAATTGGAGGGAAAGACACTTTGTTAAACTGTGGTTGCAGCTGAATGGATGGACATCCTGGTTTCCCTCAATGGACTATATGTCATAAGTTCTTTTATCCTGATAACAAAAAAAAAGGCTATAATTTTAAGGAGTTGGTTGCAGCAATGTGTAAGTTCGGAACTGCTGCGTGAACATCAGTCTCCTGTGACCTACAAAGCACTGACAGGAAAACTGTCTTGATTGAGTTATAATATCAGTTTATTAGAGCCATGATCAATGGAAGAAATGGTTCATTAGGCCAACTGGCCTTTCCTTGCCACATGGTTTTTTTTTCGCTTGTTATTCAGTAATGTTTTCCAATCTGATCCTTCTAGCAAACACATTTTGATTTACTACCATTCAACAATATTATTCTTTTAACTTATTGAATATTAAGTTATTGTGATTCATTAAGCTGGCATGCATCCATGATGGGCATTCCATCAAGTGAAACTTTCTTCTTAAATTTATACTTTCTCTTTGACAGGTATGGCAACAGCACAAAAAATTATATTGTGCGTGTTGGTGATTACCACACATTAGTATCTGAGGAATATGAGGAACGTTTTGAAGTGAAGCGGATTATTATCCATAAGGGCTATAAGCCTGATGCTAATGATTATGACATTGCATTGGTGAAGCTAGAAGGACAGCAGGAACGTTGCATCAAATTCAGTGCCCATGTTCTGCCAGTATGTCTACCACGCAGGAGAGAGCAGATACAAAAAAGAGGTTCAAACTGCTACATTACTGGATGGGGTGACACAGGTATCAAATGAATATTGTGCATCTATATACCAAGCTGTAGCTATGAAGCACAATTCAATGTATAAGCATTGAACTTGGATACTTTAAGACCTTGTTTAATTGTTACTGGCTAAATAGGATTTTCAAAAACACATCAGTTTTATTTACTCGGTATTTTTATGAGTCTGTAATTAAGCAGGTACTCAGTTGTCAGAATGCCATCAAATTAAACTGGAGATAGAAAGAGCCATTCTCACACCTGTTGTGGAACCTTGTATGCCATGAGTAGTTATCTGAAAGTTGCCCATGATTTTCTAGCTAGTAGTCAGCAAATGATAGAAACATTGCATCACAATATCTGCAATGTGGTCTCAGCATTTCCACTAACACAAATGACATTCACATCACACAAGTGCCAGAAAATATCCAGTCCATGTAAGATAGTGAATCTAATCATTGACCCTTGACTTTAAATAGGATGACCATCCCTGAGCCCCCCACCATCAATATCCTGGAGGTTATCATTGACCAGAATCTGAACTGGACCAGTCATGTGAATACTGTAGCTACAAGAGCAGGGCAGAGATGAGGCACTCTGTGGTGAGTTACTCACCTCCTGACTCCCTAACACATGAATACTATCTAGAAGGCCTAAGTCAGGAGTTTGATGGAATACTGCCCTGGATAAGTGCAGCTTTAACAATAAAATCATAGGATCCCTACAGTGCAGAAAGAGGCCATTCAGCCCATCAACTCTGCATCAATCCTCCAAAGAGCCTCCCACTCAGCTCCAGCTCTCCCACCCTTTCCATATAACCCTGCATTTACCATGGCTAATCCACCTAACCTGTGCTTCCCTGGACACTACAGGGCAATTTAGTATGGCCAATCCACCTAACCTGTGGAAAGAAACCGGACCACCCAGCAGAAACCCATGCAGACATGGGGAGAGCATGCAATTCCACCCAAGTCAGTCACCCAAGGCTGGAATCAAACCCAGATTTGGGCACTGTGAGGCATCAGTGCTAGCCACTGAGCCAACATGATGCCCAAAGAAATTTGACACCATCCAGTCATAGTCAGCAAGGTATTTGTTGAAGACCAGTACCAAAGAGTTAATGTAAAAAGATTTAAAAGCAAGCATATACATTTCTATAAAAGAACTGATAGTAATAGATGGAGAAAGTTGGGGTGAGATGGGTCGAGGATGGGTCGGATCATTTTATTTCTTTCTAAATGCATTGATACTTTAATTGTACAAATTAAACTGTATAACGTTTTGGGGGTGAAATTAAATCCTATTGCAGACTGGATACAGGTAACAATACCAGTGCAGCAATAGGTTAGGACTGGTCCATAATTGATGCAGAACTAGAAAGATGTGAATGTCTATATTAAACAAAATATTAATGTCATAATATTAAATGTCTATATTAAATATTGGGCTGTTGCATCACAGACAGATGCCCTCAGCTCAATTCTTGGAGGTGGTAAGGGGCAACTGTGAGGGAGGAGTGATCAGGAGGAAAGGGGAGACAATTGAAGAAAATGGGGTCCAATCAGTAGAGAACTGAACTGACTTCAGGACAAGCAGTGGAGAGGAGGAGAGCATCACTGTTCCTCCTGACTCACATTCAGATAAATACCTTTTTGAGAAAATGTCTTTTTGGTGACAGTTTTCACTAGTGAGTGGCATGCATTAACATCCTCATTATTATGTAATCTCACCTCATTGATATGCCATTTCCCATTCTCCTATCTGCTGGATAGAAACTAGACAGTGAGAATTTCCAATGTGAAAGTGAGACAGTAACCTGGCAACTTCAGTTTGCCAGAGATAGTAGGAACTGCAGATGCTGGAGAATCCGAGACAAGAAGGTGCAGGGCTGGATGAACACAGCAGGCCAAGCAGCATCATAGGA
>NC_063332.1:114280219-114334019 GCF_021869965.1 Rhincodon typus
TCCTATGATGCTGCTTGGCCTGCTGTGTTCATCCAGCCCTGCACCTTGTTAACTTCAGTTTGCCATTTGCTCCTCTGGTCCTCCATATTGGACACCAGGTGCCAACATCAAAGCATGTTCCACGGTGACCACATGCATGCCCTTCCACCAGGACCTCACAAGTACCCATTGGCAAAGTGGGGTGCCAATTTCACTTTGTCCACGATTTCTGAAGAAGCATGCAGGGCCACTGCAACTGCCTAATGCATGGCTGGACTTTAAAAATGGTGCGGTGCCAGGAATCCTGTGAGGTCTCAGCAGTGGCCAATACTTTGGCCTATGGCTAGTGGGAGAATACAATGAGTTGGATGCTACTGGGGCTTGGTACAGAGGTAATATGGCAAGTTTGGTACAGAACCGGAAGAAAATCCATTAGGTCTTGTGGAGAGAATCCCTCTATCAAACTCACAAAAAATTGATACTTTGCTATTTCCAGATTGATGCCACGCTTTAGTTTCTAAACTTTGTCAGTTGTTAGCAATAATTTATGGTTCAAAAATATAATGTCTTAAAGTGTTCTGCCAATTGTCTGCCATATCTCTAGCAGAAAATTAGCAAGAATCCTGTGCCATTTCTGCAGGATTTCCACTAATGTTCTCGCAGAGTTATAGTGGGGAGTACACTCATGGAAATTTTACTTTATATCAGGGTGAGACCAAGCCAGTAAAACTCCATGAAAAATGCCCCTTGTTCAATATCTAATTTAAGAACACATCATTTCTCAGTGGAAGTTGTTTTTTTTTATGCTGGGGAAGAGAAATAGTTTCCCAGTTTTTATTGCCCAGTGTCAGAGCTAACCAGTTCCAGGTCAGGTATAGTACAGCTGCGATTCAGAGTCAAGTTTTGTCCAGTCTGATCTGACAAGGGTGTAGAATTCTTTAGCAGCTGAACGAAGCAATATTGTGGACTTGCCCATGAAGATATTGTCTGTTCGATATCACAAGCAAAAGCATATCTATTTTTTTTTAGGACTTTCACAAAAGCACTTGCAATATCAGAGGTTCTCTGTAGTAAGATCAGTGGCAAGCACCTGAAAAGTACTGCACATGATTTGAAAGCAGTTGTTTATGCTATTCCTCCAGAGATTCTGTCAATTTCCTTTAAGTTATGCCAGGAGATCGGGGTTGGGGTGGGGTGTGGGCGGGTGATCCTATTTAATTCAGTATCATTGAATTTACATGAATCTATTTCCTAACCCAATCTCAAAAGATGCGCTCACATGTTTTCCAATGTTTGGAAATGTGATTTTCATGCCCTAATCTCTCATCAGTTCATGTGGCTGTTTGTTTTCAACAAAACAGCAATGAAGAAACATTGGCTCTAACGTTTATTGAGGGCTGTATAGGTGTACCATTGAAAAGTGGTGGAAAACATTTTCAACTTCCATGGAAATGGTGCAGACATCTGAAAAGTCCAATTTGCACTATTTCTCTCTGAGTGAAACAAAATCTCCTCTGTATGATTTAAAGTCACCATAGTTTTACCAGACCGTAGGGCTGCTCTCCTATTAGAGAGTGATGACTGACGGTGGTTTAACCTGAGGATCAACATGTCTCAGGTGAGGGGAGTGATTGAGAGGGAGAGTCCTTCATGGCAACATCAGCTGGTGGAGGGAGTGCATCACTTTGCATTGCAAGCCAATGATCCAGTCAGCTTATCTAACCAACTCCCCTTTGCTACCAACTAAACCATTTAAATAAACAGGAATACTTGGAAATAATGGACAGGTCCTCCAATTTGACATCTGCAAGTTGAGTTAGGTCACAATGTCTCATTCACAAGTTTTACTGTATTTTTTCCTTCTGCGTAGTAACCTGTTAGGACACCATCCAGGATTGAAAATATATTGTTTGTGTGTAATACTCAACATTTTATACATTAGATTTTGCAGTGTGGGTGTTTTGTTTTGTCATAAAACATAGAGTCATACAGCATGGAAACAAATCCTTCAGCCCAACTAGTCCACGCAGACCATGTTCCCAAACTAAACTAGTCTCACCTGCCTGTACTTGGCCCACATGCCTCCATCCCTAATCATTCCTTGCCTCTTCAAATGTATGTAAATCCTATCTTTCAGAATCATTTCCAACAAATTACTCACCACCAGTCTCAGACTCATAAGTCATTAGTTCCCAGGCTTCTCCTTACAGCCTTTCCTAAATAAAGGCACAACATTATCCACCCTCCAATCCTCCAGCACCTCACCCATGGTTATAGATGATGCAAATCTTTCTGCTAGGGTCCCTGCAATTTCCCCACTAACTTCCTACAATGTCCTGGAGATTTATCCACCTTTATATTTTCTAAGACTTCCAGCACTACTTCTTCTGTAATGTGAACTGTTTTCAAAACATCAGTATTTAGTTCCATGATTTCTCTAGCCTGCATTTCTTTCTCTACAGTGAAAACTGATGCAAAGTATTCATTCCTCTCTACATATTTGCTCCTCAGTTTCCCTCTATCTATGGGGGGATGGGGGTTGGTGCTAGAGTACAATCCCATCAAGGGATCTAATTTCAACCCATATATTTTCATTGGACGATCCCTCAGAAATATCCTTTCTAATTATGGCAGTAATGTTTTCCTTACTCAAAGACACCAGTCCCACTCCTATCATACTTCCCTTTCTATCCTTCCTATAGCATCTGAAACCCAGAATACTGAGCTGCCAGTCCTGTCCTTCCCTCAGCGAAGTTTCTGTCCTAGTTATGATGTCCCAGGCCCATGTTCTGATACATGCCCTGAGTTCATCAGCCTTACTTTTAAGACACCTTGGATTGAAATAAGTGCAGTTTAATTCATCAGAGTTACCTCATTCTCTGACTTGATCTTGTCTGTCTTTTCTAATTGGTTTGCTGTTTTCTGATTCAGAACTATTGAGGTCTACCTCAGTCTGGAATATCCACAAAATGTTTGGTGCAGGTATGGTGTGTGCAAAACTTAACTAAGAAGCAATTATTATTTTCTCTCTCTGCTGTAGGAAGAGCTTATTCAAAGACCCTGCAGCAAGCTGCTATCCCATTGCTTCCAAGAAGGCATTGTGAGGAGCGCTACAAGCAGAGGTTCACTGGAAGGATGATCTGTGCAGGAAACTTACTGGATCACAAACGAGTCGACAGTTGTCAAGGAGATAGTGGTGGACCATTGGTGTGTGAAAGAGCAAGGGGACACTGGGTTGTATTTGGTGTGACCTCCTGGGGACATGGTTGTGGTGTAAAGGATACACCAGGTGTCTACACAAAAGTCTCTACCTTTATACCTTGGATTAAACGTGTCACTAAACAGTAAGCAACTGGGATCCAAGGACATGCCAGGAGATTGTTGCTGAATCCTGACTCAGCACATAATGGAGTCATCCAAATTCAATCTGCAACTATTTTATTGCAATGTCAAGAGCACTTCCAGTTCTAAAAGACAAATACAAAACAAAAAATGAGGCCCAGTAAGGGGCTTCTACAATTATAAATTACAGCAACAAAAGAACTTTCATTAAAAGGGCTGACAAACATGTTTGGGAGCATTCTGCACCAACAACTTTTACTTTGCTTAAATGTATTGTACAATGTAAAATGTATAGATAGTTTTGTTTTCCTTCTGTTCTGGTTTTCTGCATTTTCCTGAACTGGGAATGCATTGTCAGAAACAATGGTGCTTATTTATTTATAGTCTTTTTGCATTCTTTGTCACTCAATGGTGCCCCACTGTGGACAGGAGCTGTAATACTACAGACCATCTGAGGGACTTCATGTTAAGCTCAGTGTAATGCCCGGGTTAGCTTCAAAAGTACGTCAGGGCGACTATATTCTGTGCAATAAGGAGAAAACTGCCTTGCCTCCATTCACCATTGCACTACAAGGAGCAGGACAATGAATAAACATGGGACCTTTGGCTTGTTAGAAAGGCTTATTCTTTTAGGTTAACAAATGAACCAGTGAAATTTGTGCCAATACTCCAATTAATGCTGACAGTATTTATATCTGAAATAATTGAAAGAATTGCACTACCTTGTAATATGGGATTTTTAAAACTCGTTTTAACAAAAAAGCACAAGCCTCAGGAGCAACAATTAGCTGGAAATGAGCATGAACCAAAATGTTCAGTCAAGTAGTTGCCTGCCCTGAGATTCTGTTGATTTCTTGAAAAGTTTTATAAACCTCTTTTGTGAACTACTTGGTATGAAAAGTAAGATTTTAGTTAATGGTCATAAACAAACTGCAAATAAAGATGTTTGTTCAACTCTAATGGAGCTAACTGTGCTGTGAATGAGATAAGGAATCATGCCTTCTGAAAACAGATACAATTGTCTTAATGGGTTAATCCAAATTTTGTATCACTAAACTGCTAAGAGGGTTCAAGAATGGCAAATCTTGCATAACCAGTCTGTGTAGCCTGAGTAAGGCAGCATAAAGCTTAAGATACTATCCCCATAATTTTCAGTTTGTCTCATATTATCACCGGTGGTGAAAATGCTTTAAATAAATATGTAAGATTGCAAAAACAACAATAATAACTGCTCAATTGCTATGAAGATCCAACTGGTTTGCCAACGGAGGTGCAGCTAGGATCTGCACTATTATTCCTCCTGGACCTACAGCTCAGATTACTAAGTCTTTACAACACTATTGTCCAATTGGCTTCCAATGTTTCTCCACACACCCTTATTCATTACAGCTTACCACCATAATCTTTTATCTTTTTCTGCGCTTATCTAGCACTGCTTAAATACATCTATACTGTTCATTTCAACAACTCGTTTGGTTTGATTAACCTAGCCCTTTGATGATGATCACTAAAGAGGTCCACAATCAAAGAAACTTGAAAGCCGGCCCTGTTCCTACTCCCCTCATTGGGATCCAGTTTCACAATTGCTCCCTCAGTGTGGAAGTGGATTCAGTATTTGCCCGATGACTATAATTGTGTTGTCAAAAGGCAAACTGATATTGTTGAACTTCTGCAATTCCATACGACGACACTATAGCTTGATAGAGTTTGACGTGGTCAGGACAATAGAACCTATGATTGTTCATATTTTGTTTTGAGTTGTGTTGCCTATTGCATTGCTCCTGAGGAGCTCTTCGTTGAGTAAGTCTCAAACGTACCATTGTCTGCTTTCAAGTAGCATCCTCTTGTCGGGAAGAGATAGGTAGGCCTGCACTGGGGGTGCACACAGCTCCAAACTGACACATCTTATAATAGAAGTTCAACCAACCCCCATTTCTGTGGCACAGTGTTTGACTCAGGCACATTCACGGTATTCAGGGTGATCTGTTGATGATTGACCAATCAGACTAGATCATGACCAAAATCTGAGGTGGCGGAATGCTTGGGCTGCTTAGCATTCTTCCCATTTGAAGTCATGTTGCCGTGCAAATCAATATCTGTTAGTACTTAGGACAGTCCAGTTTGGACAAGCAGTAGAAAGTTGGCTCGCACTCTGTGGGATTAAATTGCCTGATTTTAGCTGACTAAGCTATAATAATACACCTGGGTATACATAGGGATCCGTCAGATTTGGCATTGTCATCTAGTGACTTCACTCTCTACATCTGGAGAAGTGAAATATGATTTTAGACATGGAAAATCTGTGAGTTTTTGTCAGCAGTTTGATGCAGGGATTCCCACTCGATTTTTCCAATCTCCCCTTTTCTAACAGCAAAAGCACAAGAAAAATCGTACAACCAACCATTTTTGCCCAATTACAACATTTAGGCAAGGTTTTTTATTGATTATTTCTACGAAAGTTTTGGCAAGAAGTTGGAAGAGCATGGAAAAATCTAGGCAGACGATTCCCTCACTGTCATTGCTACATTATGCCAGCTGTTGTACAAAAACCCCAAAAAAAATGGTGTGTGCATGCTTGATGAACCTACATGTCCAGTGGCAACAAGTCCTTGATGTGTTAATCGTTTATTTGTTCATACAACTAATTCCTTGACTCATATCCGCAGTAAAATGAAGAAGAGGAGAAGGTTGCAGCAATGAAAATTAATCTCTATTCTTGGAACTTGCAAATGTCTTGCCTCAGCGAGAGAAAGAACAACTGAAGCAGGAAAATAAGGCCTGCACTTTTAGAGCAATTTATTTTTTTCCCCAAAGCATGTAAAATTAACTGGTTTTGTTTTGCAGATTTCTTGAGAATTCTACATTGTATCCAAATGACGTGACATTTCAGCGTCAGAATGTTTTCAATAAGATTTGTCCTCCATCCCCCTTGTCAAACTCTAATTAGTCAATGCTTATTTAATTGGACCCTTGCTGCTGGCAACAACTTCAGGGCCTAATTTCAATTTATCACAAATTATGGATTGCTGGCATTCTTTGTGAAAGCGCCTTCCGCCAATATTTGTGCTGCACAGGCACATATTTCAATAATTGCTGTACTGAGTCATACAAACCAAATTAAAAAGCTTTCTTTGTAATTTTATTATGGTACATATGTCTTTTATTTTCCGTACAGTGCTGAACTGGATTTCATTGTAGAGTTTTCCTTAGTATTGCAATTTAGAAGCTTTGTTATTAAAACAAGGGACTAACAATTTGACTTCAGTGGAAAAATAGTTTGGAAAGTTATAAAGTAAGCCACTGAATCAGTACCGTGCCTTTTACGCTATTGACAAAGATCAAAATAAGTGCATATATTTATTTTTATTGTGATCTCCATTTTGAATAAAAACCTATTTAAGAATACAACTGCATTGATTTTAAATGAAAAAAAATATAGAAAAAGGACACCCCAAAGTGCTTATCAGGCAATGAAACACTTTTGAAATGTAAGAGACATGGCAACCAATTTTCTTGAAGAAAGGAGCCAGCAATGTACTGGTGAGCAGGTAAATGGTTTTGGTGATGTTCTTTGAGTGAGAGGTATTCTCCAGAATAGTGGATGTCACAATTTGATGCAATGCTTGCATTCCTTTTGTAGAATGCTGCCACCAATCCTAATTTCATAGAATAGAATAGAATAGGATCCCTATGGTGTGGTAACAGGCCCTTTGGCCCAACAAGTCCACACTGCCCCTCAGAGCATCCCACCCAGACCCGTCCCCCTATAACCCACCTAATCTACACATCCCGGAACACTACAGGCAATTTAGCAAGGCCAATCCACCCAGCCTGCACATCTTTTGGATTGTAGGAGGAAACTGGAGCACCCAGAGGAAACCCACGCAGACATGGGGAGAATGTGCAAACTCCACACAGACAGTCGCCTGAGGGTGGAATCAAACCCAGGTCCCTGGTGCTGTGAGGCAGCAGTGCTAACCACTGAGCCACCATTTCAATGCTGCATAAAGGCTCACTGGTAATCTGTGTTGAAAGATGGACCAAGTGTAAGTTCAAGTCGAAGAGGCAGTTACTTTCCACAACAAAAGTAGGGTTTGTTACATTTTTATTAACTATATACAGGTTGCTTGGTACTGATTGAAACATGAAGAGTAGAAGACATGACTATCTTCAACTACAACTGCGCATCCAATGGCTGTGTTAAATATCAGATTTGGTGGAACTTCAGTTTAATCTCCAATTAACCGTTTCATGTCTATTGTCTTATATGACAGTGGCAGGGAGGGGATATTGTTGTGGAACTCATGGTGGTCCTACCGCAGGAATGAACAACAGTGCTTAGATGAGAGGAATAATGAACAATTGAAGCTGTGTTCCTCAACAAGGAGACTCCACGGGACTTTTCAGTTTTTCGGGGGTAGGGTGGAAAATATTGAAGACAGTTGGAAGGAAAGTGTAAAACTGGGAAATGGGTACAGTGTTGTGAAAGGTGTTCCTTGTGCCTGACCGGATCTTCCAGCACACTTCTTGAATGACTGAGTCAAAAGCTTTGCTCAGGTCAGTGAGGGCCATGAAGAGTAGCTGGGGTTGTTCCTGGAATTTCTCTTCGAGTTGACGAAGAATGAAAGTCTTGACCATAGTTCCACAGTTTCGTCAGAAGCCACACTGGCTTTCAGGAAAGACTTTTTTTCTAGACTGGGAGAAGGCACCTAGTGAGCATTTGGATGATGTTCTTCCTCCTAATAAGAGTAGGGAGCTTCCTTGGTAGTTCCCACAGTCCATTTTCTCTTCTTACTTGAAGGCAGTGGCAATGGCAGCATCCCTGGGATCTGCAGGGATTTCTTCTTTGTCCCAGATTTTCAGGAATAGTTGATGGAGATGAAGGATAAGATCTACTTCTCCGTGTTTGAAAGTCTCCATTGGAGTCCCGTCTGTTGCGGCTTTTCCATTCTTCCTGTGTGTAATGGAGTTTCAGATTCTGCCACCCTAGGTGGGAGTTTAAAATCATTTTTGATGGGGAGTTGAAGGATTTCCTCCAATATGTCCTTGTTGAAGATTATATTACTGTTTAGGAGCTTGCTGACTTGCTCTGTCCATCATGTTTTTGTTGTCTCCCAAAAGGGTGCCATCCTTGTTCCACATTGATTTGAGGTCAAGGGTGTTGGGTTCCTTGGTGGCACTGCAGGGTGTACTGCTTGTCAGCAAGGAGTTGCAGTTTCATAGCTTGATCAGTCTATCATTGATTTCCCAATTTCTTCTTTGTAAAAGGTGAAGACCTTTGCTGCTTGCTGAGTTCTCCTCTTTGCCTCTCTGGTGATATTGTTTTGCCAGTCACGGAGAGCTTTCCTCTCCTTGTTGATGAGGTTTTGGATGATGTGATCATTTTCATTGAAAAACAACTGAGTCAAACTCCACCGCTTACTTGCTAAAGCTAGGGACTTCCAGATCTGACAACCCTGTACCTGACACCTCTTGCTAATCACTGAAGGGCTTGTATTGTGTGTGAGAGGGTGTTGAATTCTTCTAAGTTGATGATTTGTGAGGATATCCTTTAATGTGGGAAAGTTGTTGCACATCAGCTGAGATATGGTCCTTCGCAGAACATAGATCCAGTTCCAGTGCCAAGGAAACTTTGACAAATGGGGATCTCCCTACTGCTGCAGCCTTCATTCACCATTACAGCCATTGATATCATACAATTAACTTCCACCATGATCACCACTGAGGACTTGCTTTGGATTGCACTTTGGCTGATTCCTCCTCTCCGACTTTACCATCATGGGTGGCTCTGCCAGGAGTAGAGAACTCCTGGCAGCATCACTTTTCGAATGAGCGGACACTCAAGCCTCTCCACCACAATCCATGGAAAGGCTCACAATGTACATAACACCACTGACTGGTTTCCTAGCCCAGAAGTCAAGCCTCATTGCAGCTTTGGCTTGAAGTCAGTAAGGACACAATCCGGAGAGGGACCTATGCTCTGACTTGCAAGGAAGAAATCTGATTTGATTTGGGGCGAGAGAAAAGAAAACGGAAGACATGGAGGTCCAGTGATTGGATCCAGTAGGAAGGTGGCAATGCACTTACTACCTGATTCAGTACTCCCTCACCTGATGGTTTAGCTGATGTGTTCAGGAATCCCAACTGGCTATAGTTTAACTTCATTCGGACAATACAACTGAGGCACACATCTTCATTGTAATATTGAAGGGACAAACTCAGCTCTTTGAGTGGGTTGGTCACTTCCCTCACGATGTTGCCTCCAGTAAAACTGTAAGTGTTTCCGTGAGGAATTTCAGATTTCAATCAGATTTCAGACTTCTTTAGACCCCACCTGACCCAATCTGAGTAATTTTTGGGCATTTAAAGATCTCACCAGCACAGCTCTATATGGAGCTTATCGTGTTAAGGTAGTGATTGTCTTGATTGACTGTCACTGATTCGAGCAAGACCAGAGATCACTAAAGGGTTAGAACAGAAATTTATCTTCTAAATTTAGGAACAGAGACAGTTCACAGGGATGGAGCAAAGAAATTTATATTCTAAGGACAAGGCTGGCAGTCTATATAGTGCACTAGTTAACCATTTAAGACTAATACTTAATCTTTCTGCCAATGTGTTGTCAATATGTTGGATGGTTACAGCAAATCAATGCTGTTACATACACTCACTGACTTTCACATTCACAGACCAATGCGTATCCATTGAATATTTTCAATAGTTATATTTCAACAACTATCGTGCACATAATTAATTAAACAACCATATAATTAATAGATGGCTATTCTTTAATTTTATGATTAGGAGATGAGGTATCATCTTGAATAAGTACTTAAGATTAATATGAAAACAAAGTGTAACAAAAGTCAGACACATTTATAATCAAATGAACTGAACAGATTCTAAATTTGACATTATCCATCTGCCAAGATTATGTACTTTCAAATGGATTTGACATACTTTGATGCTGTGTTGAATGAAGTTTTCCGGAAGGAGAATGAGATTCATTTCCATCCCAAACACAAAAAATATTTTCTAATCAACATGTTCAGAGATGTTATCACATACCTCTCAAGCTGGTAGGGACTTAAACCCGGGCCTCCTGAAGCAGAGTTAGGGACACTACACATTGCACCACAAAATCCTACCCCTAACCACTAAATGATACAAACAATACTTGGTAATGCAGGAAGGCTGCAGGGTAAATGCCACTAGGTTGCTATTTTGTGGCCAGTCCAGATCTGAAGTATTGGTCAAATGGAAGAAGTTCATCTAAGCTACAAGTAAACAACAGCCCAGGGAGATAGGAGGTGAAATTAGTCCAGGTAGGTCTTTCAAGCACAATTGTGACAAAACCTGGTTGATAAGTAATATATTTTACTTAGATGCTATTTCAAACAGAGTCATAGAGTTGTACAGCTCAGAAACAGACCCTTCAGTCCAAGTTGTCCATGCCGACCAGATATTCCAAATTAATCTAGTCCCATTTCCCAGCATCTGATACCTCTAAGGCCTTCCTATTCATGTACCCATCCACAATTTATAATTGTACCAGCCTCCAGCCCTTCCTCTAGCACCTCATTCTATACATACACCACCCTCTGCATGAAAAAGTTGCCCCTTAGGTCCCTTTTAAATCTTTCCCGTCTCACCTTAAACCTATGTCCCCTGGTTTTGGGCTCCCCTTCACTGATAAATAGACCTTGGTTATTCAACCTCTCCATTTCCCAATGATCGGTGAATTATAACTAAAGGGCTTGCATCTTTCATTTAATGTATATTCTATCACTGACGAAGTATTTTTAAAATGAAATTTGTCATTTCACATTTGACCTAGATCCTGTCACAACATTCCATTTATTTCATTCATGAGAACTCTTTTTTTTAAAAAATTCGCCCGTAGGAAGCAGGTGTCACTGGCTGTGTCAACATTTATTGCACCTCCCTAGCTGCTGTTGAGAAGGTGGTGCTGAGCTGCCTTGAACTGCTGCAGTCCATGTGCTGTAGATAGACCCACAATGCTTGTTAGGGAGGGAGTTCCAAGATTTTGATCCAGTGACACTGAAGGGAATGTCAATGTATTTGCAAGTCAGGATGATGAGTGGTTTGGAGGGAAACTTGCAGATGGTGATGTTCCCCTCCAAGAAAGGTGGGATCAAGCAGTATGCCAGAGGGCAGAGTTCCAATTTTTGTTCAGGAAATTGCTGATCATTAACACTGAGACCTGATAACTAAATTTAGAAACATTTTCCCAACTGCACCATGGTGCCTTCAGTTACCTAGGTGTTAAGCTGTGGAAATATTTCCCCAAATAATTGATACACCTCTCCTCAAATTTGCTTTTCTCTTTTAGGACACAATTAAAAATGAAGATCTTTGACCACGCTTTTGGTAGGATCCCCTAATATCTATTCAATGGCTTTCTGTCAAATTTTGTTGATAATGCATGAACATCATGATGTTTCAATAAATTAAGGATGCTATGTAAATCCAAGTTCATGCAGCTTTAATGTTACCATGGTTCATATTTAGTGCTATAGTTCCTTCTTCTGTAAACAACAAAGGAATCACATTTCCACTTCAATGAATGTTACCCTTCTTCTTGTATAGTTGCATTAGATTAATAATTAGTTAGTAGGAGGCTACAATTCACAAAAAGTACATCTTAACATTGCAGCACTGATAAATACAGTCTGCTCACAGATATGTCATGTGCTGCCCTCGGGCTAAATCACAATAGTCGATGTAATTGCCTGGCTGTTTCATTTAAGTCCTTGTCACTTTTAAATTGTTTCACAGATGAAGTAAGTCTGCAATCAAATCCAGATATTGCCAACAGACAAATGCTACTCCTAAAGTTTCAATTTGATGAGATGGAACTAAATTCTCTAACATGTTAACTGTTCACAGCCTGGTTCTCAAAACATTGCTTGGGGAACAGTGATTATGTTACCAAATTTAGTAACCCAGATGCTTGTACTAAGTCTCCAAACCCCATTGCAACATTTGGGGAATTTAAATGGAATTAAACAAATTATAGCATCCTGACAGTGCAGAAAGATGCCATTTGGCCCATCGAGTCTTTACCCACTCTCCAAAGACCACCTCCCACACTCCATTCAGCAATAATCAAGAAAAACATTTTAATATTGATGATTGTGATCATGACATTACTGGATTGCCATAAGTCAATTCACCAATATTATTCAGCAAAGCAAATCTCCCTTCCTCACTTTGTTGGGCATACATGCGACTCAAAACTCAGCTACATGATTGATACTAAAAAGGTCTTTGAAATGGTCTAGGAAACCACTCAGTTGTATGACACAGCTATGTCAAGACATAATAAGTATAAAGCTGGGTAGACTACCTGGCATCAATGTACGCATCAGATTTTAAGATGACAAAAACATACTCCCGACCCTGTCAAATCCTCATCATTATCAACATGGACCCAAAATGGGGAAGGCTGACCATCAGACTCATCAAGCCATCCTTTTCATGTCCTATTGTAGAAAAAACCAAACATGGGAGAAGATGTGATCATTTACAAATGAGAGGAAGTGGCATTGTGAACATTGATTCTGGACTCCATGATTTTTCATGCATTATGCATGCTAAAAATGGACAAGGAAACTTCTTGTTGATTACTATCTGTCCCCTTCCCTCAGCTAATGAATCAATACTCTTCCGTGTCAAATACCAAACACTGAGGATAGACAGAGCACATCACGTACTCTGGATATGGGACTTCAAGATTAACTCCAAGAATGGGTTGCTCGCAATCACCATTACCTAAGCCCTGAAGGACAGGGCCAGACAGGGCATATGGCATGTGGTGAGAGAAAGAACTCATCAAAGCCCAATCGGCCTTCCTTTACCGATCTACTAAACTCAGGTATTGGTAAGAATGACCATCACTGTACAGGTTATTATTGTCAAGACAAACACTAACCCTGTGAATAAGCATATTCCCACCTCACTATAGTCATTAATCCAGTGGATCATACTTGGCTCAATGAAGACTGCAGGAGAGCATGAAAACCAGCATCTGACATACATAAAAATTGGACAACAATCTAGTGAAGTTACAGTCACATTACATACATGCAAAACCCCACGGTGAGGTGAGAGTGACTGTCTTTGACATCAAGGCAACATTGGACTGAGTGTGACATCAAGGAGCCCTAGTAAATTAAAATCAATAGGAATAATGGGGGAAATTCTCTGCTGGTTGTATTCATACCTGGCTCAAAGGATGATGATTATAGTTGCCATTTTATGAAACCATCTTACTCCACATGTTAATGTTTCTGTATTGAATCTGCTACTATCTGAAAGAAGCTCAACACAAGCTGAAGGGATACACCTCATTTTTCACAAAGGCACTTTAAGCCTCTAGGACTCAACATTATGTCAAACACTTTAGAGCATGACGTCTGCCTTCTATATTACAAGCACACCGCAAACCACCAGCTACCTCCTGTTTGTCTTTCAGCAGTGTGGACTCATTCCCCCTTTTCCCATCATCATTTACACCCATTTTATATCCCTACCTCTCTTTTGCTATCAATAGTTCACCCTCTTGTCTTTTGCTCTAGGCAACCTCATCTGTTCCACTTGCTATTTCTCCCTCTCTATCAACACCACTAAAAAAATTTAAAATAAATCTAGCCCCTTTCAATTCTGAAGGTAGGTCTTAAAGTCTGTTTCTCTTTCCAGGTGCTGTCAGACCTGCTGAGCTTCTCCAACATTTACTCTTTTATTTCACATTTCCACCATTCACAGTATGTTGCTTTTATAAGATGGTTGTGATTGCTGGAGGCCAGTCCTCTCAGTTCTAAGACATCCCTGCAAGAGTTCTTCAGGTAGGTCTAACTATCTTCAGCTGCTTCATCAATGATCTTCCCTCCATCAGAAAGTCAGAAGTGGGGATATTCACTGATGATTGTGCAATATTCAGCATAATTCACCACTGTTTAAATACTGAAGTAGTCTACGTTCAAATGCAGCAAGACCTGGACAATATCTAGGCTGGGCTGACAAGTGACAAGTAACATTCATGCCACTCAAGTACCAGGCAATGACCATAAGCAATAAGAAAAAATATAACCATTGTCTCTTGACATTCAATAGCAATAACATCACGAATCTCCCACTTTCAACATGCTGGGGTTACCATTGACCAGAAACTGAAATGGACTTGCCGTATAACTACTGTGGCTACAAAAACAATTCAGTTGTCAGGAATCCTGTACCAAATAACTTACCTCCTGACTGCCCAAAGCCTGTCCATCATCTACAAGGCACAAGTCACGAGTGCGATGGAATATTCCCCACCTGCCTGGATGAGTGCAGCTCCAACAACATTCAAGAACCTTGATAGTATCAAGGACAAAGCAGCCTACTTAATTGGCACCACATCCACAATTATTCAGTCCCTCCACCATTGATGCTCAGAAGCAGAAGTATGCACCATTTATAAGATGCATTGCAAACATTTGCCACAGGTCCTTGGACAGCACTTTCAAACGGACAACGACTTCCCTCTCGAAGGACAAGGGCACCAGAAACATGGGAACACCACCATCTGCAAGCTCTTTTCCAAGACATTCTCCATCCTGACTTGGAAATATACCACATTTCCTTCAATGTTGTTGGATCAAAACTCTGGAACCTCCTCCATAACAGCTTTGCAGGTCTATCCACACCAAATAGACTACAGTTGTTCAAGAAGGCAGCTCAGAACCATCTTTTCAAGGTCACTTAGAGGTGAGCAATTAATGATGGCCCAGACAGTAAAGTCCATATCTCCTAAAGGAATAATAAAGTAAAACAGAAGCAATATGCTATAGACCCACAGCTCCACCTGCCTGTGCTATATTTATATCTCTTAATTACTTTTGTACTTAAAAATTGAGTGGTCTCTGTGATATACACATCAAATAACCGAGCAGGCACTGAACTCTGGGTTAGAGAACTCCAAAGATTCAAAATATTTTGACTGAAAAAGTTTCTCCATATCTCAGTCCTAAATGAGTGACACTTTGTTCTGAGCCTGTGTTCTAGATGCTCCAGGCAAGTGTGTGGTGTTGTGTTCAATTGCTCAGCATGTGACTATGTAAGGCCAGAAATCACACAACACCAGGTTAAAGTCCAACAGGTTTGTAACTATAACCTGGCATCGTGTGATTTCTGACCTTATCCATCCCAGTCCAACACCAGCACCTCCATATTTTGATTATGTATATATAGTAGCTAATCTGTGCTCACTGTGCTTGATTGGTTAAGCATCAGTTTTGGCTCAGAAAAAGATAAACAGACACCAAAGATGCTAAGAGAAGACAGCAGAAAGCATGCGGATAGTTATTTTAAATTACTGCAAATAAAACTATGAATTGAAGTAGCACAACGATTTTGCTGGTATTGTAAAGGTCTCCTCCCCTGTGTCTACATTCTGTAAAATCAAAGCAGTTGCATGGAGTTTGCAAGGTGAAGGCTGTTTTACAGATGAAGGACATGTAAATGTTTCCAGGTGAAAATTGAAATGCTACTTCTGCATTTCACAGTTTTGCCATTGAGTGTGAAAATTTTGAAGATAGATCTTTCCGATATTTCTAATGAGATCTGGACTACTTTCCTGGTTCTCTTACACCTCGAACCTCAGCCGTACACTCACTGCTCACGCAGTGGAATCTGCTGGCCTCCCTTGTTGTGGGCTGGGATAGCCTGAAATCCGGATTCCAGAACCTGCTTACCTTGCCCGATTGGACAGAGAACACAAAGACAGCCTATTAATTGATCAGCACCTATAAGATTGTGCCAATGGGCACAGTAATGGAATGCATGACGTTGTGACTGAGAAATGTGGCTGATGTCTGAACGTGTTATGAATCCTTAAGATTCTGGCCTATTAGCCTTGTTTACATCACTTACTATTCTATTAAGCTTCAGGGAATTTAGGTTTAGTGCATTCAATCCCTCTTCAAAGGACAATCATCTCATTTCAGGAACCAGTCTCATGAAACTTTATGCACCATCCCTTAGGCAACAGAGTTCTTCCTTAGGCAAACTGCACATGATATGCTAGATGTGACTTCACCAATATTCTTAATAATATGTCTCTTTACAGTTGTATCCAATCCCTTTGTAATATATGATATTATATAATAATCATATAATACATGATCACATATCATTTGCCTACCTATATGCTTGCTGTATCTGCATGTTTTTTTTGTTACCCTTGTCCAAGGACTCCCCAACACCTTGCCAATCTGTCACCATTCAAAAATTATTCTGCTTTTATAAGTTGATTTTTTTTTATTTTGTAGCCTAAATGGATAACTTCACACATCACAACATTATAATCCAGCCGCCATCTTCTTGTCAACTCGCCAAACCTCTCTGTGCATCTCTCTCAGATTCTTTACACCCTTCTCACATTCTACTTCCCATTTAATACTGTATTTTCAGCAAACTTAACTAAGTTTTATTCAGTCCCATCATCTAAGGCAGAAATATGGATTGTAAATAGCTGAGGTCCAAAAGAAACTTGAAAACTACTCATTTATTCCTGCTCCCTGTTTTCTGTCCATTAATCAATCCTCAATGCATGCTAGTATTTAACCCTCATCTCACGAGTATCAATTTTGCATAATAAACTCTTGTGGGGTTCCTTATCAAATATTTTTGGAAAACCCAATTACATTACGTGTCCCAATCCCTCCTTATTCATCCTGTTGGCTACATCTTCAAATTTGTTAAACAGAATTTCCTTTCTGTGAATTCATGTTCACTCCGTTTAATCAAATTACAATTTTCTAACTATCGTGTGTCTATTTCTCTAACAATAGATCTCGGTATTCTGCCAATCACTGATGTTAGGCTAAGTGGTTTGCAGCCCTATGAGATGCCAAGAATTGGGCATGAATAAAATCCATCCATCCATACTGTTTGGCACAGGCTGTTACACTGTCAAATTTGTCAACGTTGTGCCAATGTTATGTCCTATAACTGGCATAACATGCATAAATGTTTGTGTACCAATTGAGCTTTAATGTACAAACTCAAGAAATGAAGTTCGGGGAAAGTACTGTTGGTCTTTCAAAATGGTGCAATATTGGTACTTGGCCCTCATTTCTGGCAGGTGTACAACCTTTTAGGAGAGGTAACAGAAAACAAATTAAAAAAAAAACGTGGGCCAATTTTAGAAAACAGTTGCTACAGAATTATTGAACTCCGAAAGCAACTGTCCAAGTTACAGAAGATGGTAGTGAAAAGAGGTACAACTCCTAATGCCCATCTGTCTTCTACATGGAACTATATTGGCCACTCAGAATTTCACACAGCACCTTTTTTCAAATTTTTGCAGCTAACCCTATTGTACATCCCAACATCTTGTTCCAGATGTTGACAGCTTTCTTATGCTTAATATGTCTTCTAGGTGACATGTTGTTTTTCAGAACATGCCTGTAGGGAGGATTCTTCACATCTGCAGTGACCAGACAGTTACCATTGGTAAGCCTTTATCAGGGAACAGATCTCTGTTGGCACTGAACCTTTGCTTTAGGAACATCAGACATTAAATGAAATTCCACTGATGGAATGGGGTAAGAGAAAAATTGGCTCCACTTCAAGACTGAAACGCAGGCAAGATGGACGCTTTCTAATTTTACATTGAATACTGCGTACTTGCATTTCTGAATTGCAACTAGTGGTTCTGGTTCCCATTTTGCATATAAGGTAACACAATGGTTCAATCATAACTGCATACTTTGCCTTGTCCTGATGGAAAACAGCTGGAAAATCATATATAGTGACAATTCCATTGCTCGGCTTAATAGACAATAAATCATTGCAACCTGTCAGGTCATCAGTGAGAAATGTTTTCACTTGGCAATCATTATTTTACTGGGTAAAGCCTACCGGACATGAGAGCAATAATGTTAGTTTTCACTGGGGCGTTCAGTCTACATTTCCTATATTTCCACTTTTTATAGTTTGGACCAGCTGCAGTGCTGTGTGCTGTGGAAATTCATACAAATCGGGTGCAGAGAACAGAAATATCTGCGTGTTTATCTTTCAAGAAAAATAAGACAAATTCTATAACTAAACCATTGCCTGGAGTGTAGTGGGCTTTGACTTGGAGCCAGAGGCCACTGCAGATCACTTGATTAAATGAAAGTTTACTTTCGTAGCTAAGCGTAAGAGTCTTACACAAATAGACTTCTATTAGTTTCAAGCTAGTTTGAAATAGTAAGGCTACAACATAAAGCTTCCCCTAATATAGTGTAAAGTATGAAATTGAGTTGAGACTAAAGGGTAGCTGTATTAGAGCATTTTTACCCAGGATGTATTTATGTTCATGGCTCCTTTTGCTATTTGCACATGTGGAGTAGAAAGCTCATTCACAGAAATCGGCCCAACTGTTCATTAAATGGGGAGCATGGAACATAGACCATGGTTTTCTCATGGGTATTGCTGTGCAAGAAAGGAACAAGATGATTGGATTCAGAAATATTAAAATAAAGGCTCATTTCATCACTATTGGCAATTGAGGCAGAACAAAGAACAGAACCATATAGGAGAGCGATAAATTTGAAAGGAGGAACATAAAAGGATCTGATCTGTGTAGGAATACAGGAGAGTACTTTGATACAGATTGTGAAGGCTGATTAAAAAAAACACTTATTGAATCTGAGCCCAGCATTTGGTTTCAAAATGTTGAACTCTGAGTTTAAGTTGATGTACCCTGTAAGAAATAACATTCACAATGCATCAGTGTCCTTTGTGCAATCTCTTGGTTTGATTCAGATTGGCCTGTGCTGCACCGTTCAACATGTGAAGCCAAAATATACAATGGTTTCAACTTAGGCTTCCAGTTCAAAACTGTCTCCTTCACGTAAGACCAAGTTAAAAAAGGGTGTGTTAAAAGTGTCATTGATCGGACAGCATTGACTGTGGAGCTTGACTGTGCATTATGCATGGCAGGGTGTTGCCAGCTGCAGTAAAGCATGAATAACAGCTGGGTATAAGATTCCTACTAATTACTATTGGAATATCTGGGTGACACAATTACTATTGGTTACATATTGACTGTGTTACTAGAATTAAAACAGGAAGTTGTGGAGAAACTCAGCAGATCTGGCAGCATCTGATGAGAGAGTAGTTCCAAATCCAAACCCCTACATTTCTCTGGCAGTATTTTTCATGGCATCTAAATACCTCACCTCAGAGAGGTGGGAGTTTTTTCAAGAGTCAGGGAAATCAGTGATGAAATTGAAGCTGGATCTTTCAGCTTCACAAGCTACATGCCTTTTCCAGCACTTCTTGTAGGCCACAATGAGCAAGAACGTTGCCACTAGCTTCTCAATGAAGACTTCAGTGTCTCTTCAGCGTCTCTATCTCCCTCCAAATTTTCAAGCTGTCTGCTCCCTTCACTGTTGTGATGTTCACATTCCACCCCTGAGTTATGCTTTCAAACTTATCCCCTTCATGTCCCAGTTGAAAGCAAATGGTCTTTATTTCTGGCCTCCCACAATTGTGTTTCCTTCCAGCTGTCAATTAGATTGTCAAATTGACCAGCTGTTGGTCAGGAAACAGACCTGAAATATGATGATGAGACCCTGCCATTAAGTATGATTTTGAGAAGAATGAGCTCATTTTTTTTCTCTTTTAAATAACTTGCTAACCTTGTACTAGTGATAGATAATAGCTATCTACAGTTTAACTATAAATCCATAACCATATTCTTGAAAAAAAAGCCTGCGAATGTGTTAATTGCTTTTTTGTTAAAAAGTGACAAGTGTGATGAATAACTTTACTTATGTGAAACGATGAAGATACAGAGCACAAATACAGCTATATATCTTCATTGTTTTATATAAGGAAGATTATGTACATGATGCACATTACATTATTACATTGCTATATCTATAACTTCCTGAGCAATCTGCTTAATTAATTATTTTAAGGATTTATTACAGCTTTACATGCACAAAAAACACAAAAAGAGTTTAATCTGCCTCCTTTCAGCACTGCTGCCAACCAATTGGTAAGCAAGGGAAGAACCATAAGAGAATGATTTTTCGCAGCCTTGTTGCTGCTTCTTTCTAAATTGGCTTTCATAAATTACAGCATTCACCCGGTTCAACACAATACAACACAATACGGCACAGGAACAGACCATACGGCCCACTGATCCACAGAATCCCGACAGTGTGGAAACAGGCCATTCTGCCCAACGGGTCCACACCGACCCTCCAAAGAGCATCCCACCCAGACATATCGCCCTACCCTAACCCTATATAACCCTGTATTTACCATGGCTAACACACCTCACCTACACATCCCTGAACACTATAGATAATTTAGCATGGCCAATCCACCTAACCTGCACATCTTTGGACTGTGGGAGGAAACCAGAGTACCTGACGGAAAACCACGCAGACACGGGGAGAATGTGCAAACTCCACACAGACAGTCACTGGCGCTGTGAGGCGGTAATGCTAACAACTGAGCCACTGTGCTGCCCTGCAGAGCAGCACTAGTTACAAAAAACACCCTTCCACCGCTACTCTCTGTCTTCTATGACCAAGCCAGTTTCCTATCCATCTAGCCAGATCACCATGGATCCCATGAGACTCTCCCTTTGGTACCAGACTGCCATGAGGTATTTTATCAAATGTCTTATTAAAGTCTGTGTAGACATCATCCACTGCCCTTCTCTGTTCAATCATTCTAGTCACCTCCTCAAAAACCTCAATCAGGTTGGTGAGACAGGACTTTCCCTGCACAAACCCATGCTGCCTATCACAAACAAGTCCACTTGCTTCCAAATGTGAATAAATCCTGTTTCTTAGTATCTTCTCCAACAGCTTCCCCGCCAGCGATGTCAGGCTCACCAGCCTGCAATTACTTGGATTATCACTGTTTCCCTCTTAAACAATGGAACAACATTGGCCATTCTCCAGTCTTCTGACACCTTGCCCGAGGCCAAAGAGGATACGAAGATATCTGTTAAGGCCTCAGCTATTTCCTCCCTTGTGTCCCACAGTATCTCAGGATATATCACAGCTGGCCCTGGGGCATTTCAAGACACTCAACACTTCCTCCTTCATTATGTTTACTTGCCCGAGAGTATTCACACACCTTTCCCAAACTTCAACATCCCTCACATCCCCCTCTTTCGTAAATACCAATGTAAAGTACTCATTAAAGACCTTACCCATTTCCTCTGGCTCCACACATAACCTCCCTCCTTTGTCCTTGAATGGGGCTATCCTTCCTCTAGCTACTCCCTTGCTCCTACTATATGCATAAAATGCTTTAGTATTCTCCTTAACCCTGCTGGCCAAGGACATTTCATAGCCTCTTTTAGCCCTCCTAACTCCCCATTTGAGCTCCTTCCTACTTTCTCTATATTTTTCAAGCACTTAGTCTGTTTTCATTTGCCTCGATCTTAGGTTTGCTTCCGATTTTTTGACTAAGCTGATAACTTCCCTTGTCATCCAAGATTCCTGAATCCTGCCATTCCTGTCCTTCATTTCTATAGGAACATGCCTGTCCTGCTTTCTAATCCACTGGTTTTTAAAGACTCCCACATATCGGATGTGGATTTATCCTCAAATAGTAGCTCACAATCCACATTCTCCAATTCTTCCCTAATTCGGTGATAGTTGGTCTGCCTATAGTTGTCCTCCCTCAATACAGCTGTGAAATGCATCCTGACCCCCACCCCTTTAGCTTCCTCCTCTGCCTCGTCTAAAACATCGATATCCCAGAACATTAGGCTGCCAATACTGTCCCTCTTTCAACCATGTCTCTGTGAAAGCAACAACAACATAATTTCGTGCATCAATCCAGGCTCTAAGATCATCCATTTCATCTATTATACTTTTTGCACTGAAACAGATACATTCCAAGCCTCCAGTTCCGCTGATCTCAGCCACCTCACTGCGAAGAGTGTGATCCAACTGAGTTGCTACACTCATTTTGAGCCTCCTCCTCCCCAGTTGCCAACATGACACTGTCATCATCTATTAGCTGTCACCTTCCTTCACATCACCAACAACATGACAAATGATCCATCTGGCAATGAAGCATGGCCCCAAAGCTGTCAAAAGGATGTGGATTTGTAAGGTTACAGCATAATTAAAAAATAGGAATATATAGAATGCTTTCTAAGTTATGAACAAGCAGACACCACAGTATGTCACTCCAGATCAACAGAACAACCTCAACACTTTGTACCTCCATCTATAGGATTAGATGTTTTTTACTGCTGTAATGTGCCTCCTAAACTTGCCCATCAGTCGGTGTGAAATGCATTATTTGAAAGAACGTCTAGCATTCTTTAACACAAGATTGCAATATGGGTAAAGGATTAAGAGGATGTGGTTCTTTCTCCATTACATTTAGTTAGTCTCCCAGACAGGCTCCTCTCCTGCCCAGGGCTGTGCAGGTACCTGGTCTCTGGCAGTCCTTTGAGTGTCAGTAGTCTGGCGCATTTCTTCCTCAACCAGCCACAGACCTGATGCAGTGAGGTGCTCATCAGCTTGTGGACTTACACTCTCTAAACATAACACTCCAACCAAGGTGTTGGTAGACAGATTGGTGGGTGTGAGAACATAGCCTTGATGATGCCTCCTCTGAGGCCATGGCATTGTTGTCTTCTCCAGTTAACTGGCTTCTGGAGGAGCTGGGAAGGTGGTGCTGTAGATGCAAGTCAAAACAGAGAGAAAAGGCACCACAGCCATGGTTAGACCCTGTGTGCATGGAACAGCAGGGTTATTATGGGAGTCGCACTGTGATGAAGAATTGTACTTACTTAGTTGGTAGGACATGGATGTCTCTGCATCCTGTGGGATTGGATCTGCTCTGCTCTGCAAGGACAATATCTCTTTCCTCATATAAGACCATAAGAAATAGGAACAGGAGGAGGTTGTTCAGCCCTTCAAACCTGTTTCACTATTCAATAGGATTGTGGTTGATCCAATATTCCTCACGTTTAATCTCCTGCCATTTCCCCATCACCCTTGTTTTCCCTATTGATCAAGAATCTACCTATCTCAGCCTTAAATATAAACAAGGACTCCATCCCCAATTGGTGGGGAGCTTGATGTGCAGCATCCCATCCATATGTGCTTTCTTGGCCCTGTTGTGGACTATCTTCTCCTGCAATGAGAAAAAGGGAGAGAAGTCAATGTAAGTTGATACTGTTGTTAGTGGTGAGATGATCTGAGACGGTAAGGAGGTGGTGCAGAGACCATACAGGATTAGTGATGGGGGTGGTGGGAATGGGTAGGGTTGTAAGCGAGAGGAAGCAAGGGAAGATGTTACAGGTGATAGTGATAGTTACAGATCATGAGCCTTGGTGGGATATGTGTGCAGTAGCAGAAATAGAGTGAGGTCATGGAGTCATAGGGCTATACATCATGGAAATGGACCCTTCAGTCCAACTTGTTCATGCCGACCAGATATCCTAAATTAATCTAGTCCCATTTGCTAGCATTTGGCCCATATCCCTCTAAGCTCTTCCTATTCATACATCCATCCAGATGTCTTTTAAATGTTATCATTGTATCAGCCTCCATCACATCCTCTGGCAGCTCATTCCATACACGCACCACCCTCTGCATGAATAAGTTGCTCCTTAGAGTCCCCTTTAAATCTTTCCCCTCTTACCTTAGACCTATGTTCTCTAGTTTCGGACTCCGCTACCATGGGGAAAAAAATCCTTGTCTATTTCCCCTACCCATGCCCCTCATGATGGTATAAACCTTTATAAGATCACCTCTCAGCCTCTGGCGCTCCAGAGAAAATAGCCCCAGCCTGTTCACTCTCTCCCTATAGCTCAAACCCTCCAACATCCTTGTAAATCTTTTCTGAACTCTTTCAAGTTTCACAACATCTTTCCTATAGCTGGGAGATCAGGATTGCATGCAATACTCCAAAAGTGGCTGAACCAATATCCTGTCCAGCTGCAACATGACCTCACAACTCCTGTACTCAATGCATTGGCCAATAAAGGCAAGCATACCAAACACCTCCTTCACTTTCCAGACTATCTGGCACACCACTTTCAAGAAACTATGAACCTGCACTCCAAGGTCTCTTTGTTCAACAACACTCCCTATTACCATTATCTTACCATTAAGTGTATAAGTCCTGCCTTGATTTGCCTTTCCAAAATGAAGCACTTCTCATTTATTTGAATTAAATTCCATCTGCCACTCCTCAGCCCATTTGCCCACCTACTCACGACACCTTGGCATGGAATGGTTTTCAAGTTGGAGGAGAAAGAAGCAAGAAACCAGGAGTAGTGAACTGAATTGTGAGGGGGGTTGATACTATAGCAAGGAATCCTGGATCCAGAAACTAGTGTTGTCTGCCATGGACTGGTATATGTGCTCTGGGCTGGAGGAGAATTGGCAGTAGGAACGGGAGTGCCCAATGGTTGGTCTCCACATCAGTGCTAGACAGAACTATTAATTTGGCTCAAAAGGAAATCAGAAAGTGCTGAAGAAACTTAGTCCGTCTGGCAGAGTCTGTGGAGAGAGAAACTGAATTAATGTTTCGGGCTCAATGACCCTTCTGTTGCTGCTGAGGTAATTTTGGAAGTCGGGAGCTAAATTAGAAATGTAATATTCTCTGGATTACTGCCTGAGTCACGGGCAAAGAGGCACAGTGTGATCAAAGAAGTGAATGTGTGACTTAAAAAAAACTGTTGTGGGACAAATGAGTCCTGCTTCAGCACCAGCCCTGGGGAAAGTGGATGAGTTAATAATCGATAATAAATAAATGGTGGATGTAATGAATATATATATATATTTTGCTTCTGTTTTCACTATGGAAGATACAAAAACAAATCCAGTATAATACCTCTAACTGTGGAGTTTGAGGAAAAGAGGAACTTGGTGAAATTATAACAACTAAGGAAGTGGTAATGGGTAAACTGATGAAATGGCAGTTTGTTAAATCTCTGGATCAGATGGACATCATCCTAGTGTCTTAAAAGAGGTCGGTAATGAGGTAATAGGTGCCTTGGTGTTAAATTACCAAAATTCCCTAGATTCAGGAAATTATAGCCACTCTTGTCAGAAAGGGATAGGCAGCTATAGTCCATTTAGCTTGATATCTGTCATGATGAAGATATTAGAATAGATTATTTAAGATTTTATATCGACAAACCTAGAAAAACTCAAGATAATAGAAGAGTCAGCATGGTTTTACCAAAGGGAAATCATGTTTAACCAATTTAGAATTCTTTGAATGAGTAACATATACTGTGAATAAAGGGAAGCCTGTAGAACTTCTGTGTTTGGATTTCCAGAGACATTTGATAAAGGGCCACATCAACGTTTATCGCAGAAAATAAAAGCTTATGGTGTAAGGGCAATCAATGTGCATGGGTAGAAGATTGGTTGGCTGGCAGAGAACAGATAGTGTCTTTGATTGGCAGGATGTGATGAGATTTATCCCACAGGGATCTGTACTGGGGTCCCAACTTTATACAATTTACATCATTGACTTAGATGAGGGGAGTAAATACATGATAGCTAAATTCATAGATGGTACCAGCATTGGTATGAAGGAATGTTGTGAGGAAGATAAAAGGAAATTGCAAAAAAAGATAGGTTGAGTGAATATGTGAAAATCTGACAGAGCGAATATAATGTGGGAGAAGTTGTTCACTTTGGCAGGAAGAATAAACAAATAGTATTACTTAAATGGAGAATGACTGCTGAGTTTTATGGCTAAGGGAATGATTTTTCACTATGAGAGGAATTGAACATAAAAGTGAACATGTTATCCATGTTATTTCAAATACTGTCTGGAGCTTTAGTCTCCTGATTTAAGGCAGGATGTAAATGCATTGAAGGTGGTTTAGTGGTGGTATATTAGATTGAAAATCAGAAGGAATAGCTTGATTCAGAAAGATTGGTTGGATAGACAGGATTTGTTTACATTGGAGTCTGGAATAGTGAGTGGCCTGACTTGATTGAAGTGTATAAGATCCTGAATCGTTTCGCCAAGGTGTTTGTGAAAAGGATGTCTCCTCTTGTGGGTTAGTCCAGATCTAGAGGGCACTGTTTAGAGATTAGTTTCATTTCAGAGATGAGGAGAGTTTCCTTTCTCTGAGGGTTACGTGATCTTGGAATGCTTTGTCTCAGAAAGCATTGAAGGTAAGGTCTTTCAATATTTGTAATTCGTAAGATGGGGGTGGATAGATTCTTGTCAGGCAGTTGAATCAAGAGTTATTGGAAAAAGATGGGATTGTGGAATTCAAAACAGAAACAGAGTGGCTTTATTGAATTGCTCGAGGTGCGAACAGGTCTACTTCTGCTCCTGATTTATGTGTCTTTCTATGTATGTAAATACATCCCAGTCCTGTAGATGAAACAAACTTACCATGCCCATTTTGAGTGTGCTGCCAGCCATCTTTCATGCTTACTGCACATTTGAGATCTGGTGACAGATGGCACCCTTTCCAGCTCATACTCCTAAGAGTGAGTTCCAAGCTCCACCTGAAAGTTATGCACAAAATAACACCCATCCTTCTGGGTTAGCAGTCCCTGAGCACCCCATCAGCTTCCTATTTCCCAAGCAATCCTTATATTTGACAGTCAATATCCTCTGTTCCCACCCTTAGACTCTGGGACACCAGATTGTCATGCCTCCCTTCACTGTCCGCTGTACCTCCATCTCCCCCCACAGCCCCCCACCCCACCCCCAATAAAGCTAGGTGCTGTGAAAAACCCTCCTGCTGTAACCTGTGCCCTCCCATTCTATATCAGATCACCACCCTTATGTTTGGAGATTCCTCCTACACCTATATTACACATTATGGCTCCAATACCTGACTTATGTTTCTCGCCTTCTCCAACTCAGCATGGACTGTGCCCTGTTAAGCAACACCCTCCCCACCCCCCCACCCCCCACCTTGGTATTAGCTGCCCAAACCCCAGGTCTGACTGTGGCCCAACCCCCTGTTCTGAGGATGGTCGAGCTCCCTGAATGATTCCTGTGCAGCTCCTTGACTCACTCACTTGTAATTCCCGGATTGGCTGGATTTGATATGACTGTGGCCCAATTCCTGTACTGGAAGGATATGGATCCCTGGACTGCACGAAGCACCAGACTAGCTGAGGTCAATGGCTGGATTGAGATCAGATGATTCTTTTGACTGAATGTGGCCACATCCCCTGAATGACCATCATTCCCCTTCTCACTTTTGAAGCCCAAATTACTGCACCAGTTGTTAACCCGACCCACAAAGACTCTAACCTTTACTCACAAAGCCTCTGATGTCTGTTCGCTCACAGCTAACTCTCACCTGGGATCACTCTCACAGCCCACCGCTTTGTGATGCAGCTTATATGGGCTTTTGTGTTATTAATTCTCCATCTCCAAGGAGTTGCTAACACCCTTGTTGCAATGCATCTCTTACCAGGTCTGAAATATCTCTATCATCACTATTCTCCCTCATTTCGGATTGCCACAAGGGTTCCTTCTGTAGGGTTCATAAACCTTGAACCCCTCCCTGCTGCTGTCTGTGCTGTATGAGCAGCAGCCTAGAGTTGAGTCTAAAGATCACACAGCAGTGCTCACGATGCGTTGTATGAGCAATCAAATCAAATCCACGCCACTGCTAAACATTTTGTATGAGTATGCCAGCTCACTTTGCTGTGTGAGCTGCTGCTCATGTTGTCTCAGTCCTTGAAGTGTAGGAAACTACAGGGTTTAATGTGGTAGAGGAAAATCATTTCCTGGTCTAACTCGAAGACACTCTTGTGGTCAGCAAGATATAAATTTATTTCATGTCTTTTTTTATTCGTTCACGGGATGAGGGCATTGCTGGCTAGGCCAGCATTTCTTGCCCATTCCAGACAGCAGTTAATACTCAACCACATTGCTGTGGGTCTGGAGTCACATGTAGACCAGACCAGGTAAGGATGGCAGTTTCCTTCCCTAAAGGACATCTATGAACCAGTTGGATTTTCTTCCAACAATGGATTCATGGTTATCATTCCACCCTTAATTCCAGATATTTATTGAATTCAAATTCCACCATCTGCTGTGGCAGGACTCGAACCTGTGTCTCTGTATTAACAGTCCAGCAATAATACCATGAGGCCATTGCCTCTAGGTACAGAGTACATTATGGTTGACTCTTAATTGCCTTCTGGTCAATTAGGGATGGGCAATAAATGCTGGCCTGACCAGTGATGTCCATATCCTGTGAATGAATAAAAAAATTGATGTGATAAACATTTTGCAGAGACTTTGACGAGGATTGGATGTGCAATCTCATTCTTTTGAGAATCTAAACTGCTCTGTCTACATATTTAATCATTTTAAAGGCCTCTATTAGATCATCCCTCAACATTGCTTTCCTGGGAAGTATAATCTCACAAATCTGATATCCTTCTTGTAAACCTTATTTGCAATTTTCCAGGGGCTCTATCTCTTTTTCAAAAAAAAAATGCGCATACCACCACTTTGCACTCCTTGTTTTATTGAGAGCAGGTGGCTGTTTTCAACTGGATTTCCTAAGAACCAGTATAAACTCCCTTGCTATTTATCATGTATGTCAATGGCTTTGATTTAAATATAATGGATTGAGAAGATTGCAGATGACACAAATAGGCAGTGCTGCAGTGAGGAAGAAAGCTCTAGATTAGAGGGCGATATCAATGGATTAGTCAGATGATCAGAACTTTGGGAAATGGAATGTGATCCAAAAAAGGTTGAGGTAGGATTTGGAAAAGGCAAAAAAGGCAAGGTGGAGAAATATTGAAAAATATAGAGGAACAGGGGGTCTTGCAGTGCACATCCACAGATCTTTGAAGGTCAGTTGAAAGAGTTAGTTACAAAGGCATAAGAGGAAAGATTGGATCGGCTGGGGTGGTTGTCTTTAGAACAAAGAGGGTAAAGGGAAGTTTGTATCGATTGGTAAGAAGGGGATCTCTTTTCTTTATCAGAGATAACCACTGAGAGTAGATTTAAAGTAATCTGTAAAAGGTGTGGGCAGGAGTTGATTATAATTTTTTTGATTCAAAGAGCAGTGGTAGTCTGGAACTCATTACATGAAAGGGGGATCAAGGGAAATACAATCATCTTATGGAAAAATAATTTTAGATATCCATTTGAAATATCTTTATGAACGTGCTATAGATTAGGAACTGGAAAATTGAATTACAGTTGAACTACAATAACAAAGAGTCAAATCACCTCCGAGTGCACCATAGATTTTTTTCTTCTGACTGCATTCCCAAATCAGGTGCATCATTCTCTCTTTATACTGATCCCAAGTGCTGTGTAATGTAATAACTTAAGTCGTCACACTGGTCTCCACTGAATAGAAGGCCAAAATGTGAAGCACACCTCCCATTTTAAGAATGTTAATTAACAAGCTGTTAAAATTATTGACCCAATCATTAGCAATTTCTTTTGTTGCCTGCTGCATTTTGTGGATGTCAAACCTAGAAAAAAATTCTGTAAGTCTTTTCTGCAAGCTAGCATAAGGATGATAGGAAAGGCTTGCTTCCAGTACCATGGTTAAATGTAGCAGCAGATTCTGATGGGGAAGGTGGCAATTTTCGAATGAGTTTTAATTACATTTTACAATTTTTTTTTGTACTTCCAATGAATACTAAAGATTGAGTGAGAGAACAGGGAACCTTTACAATTCTAGACATTAAGGCAGCATTATTCTTCTATCATATGATATGCAGTCTTATAGTACTGATTCGCAGTATCCACAGGGAGAAATCTCTGAAGCCCACAGTGGCAACAAATATGGCATAGCGGATGATTCAATTAGGTAGGTTGCAAAATTTCAGTTTCACAACAACAGGTTGAAAAGCAGCGATGAAGTTGGTAGTGCATTGAAAATTATGCCAGCCTCTGATAGGTTCATTCTCAAAGTACATTTGTATGTCAAGAATATTCATTAACGTGAAACAACTTTTAATAAATTTTTCCCTTCAAGCTGTTATCGTACATGAGAATTTGTTACACCTAGTTCATAATCCATTAAAGGTCGATTGCACCACTCGGCTTTGTCCAGTCGAAAGGCCAGCATTTGTCCTTGTTTAACTCAATGATACAAGGGAAGCAAGCAGCAGGGTGGACTCTTGTGTGGGTTTGGGACTGGTAATGGTAATTCAGTTGTGAGTAAGGTTATGGAGTCGGATTGAGGCAAAGAGTTGAGGGAAGGGACTGGTGCTCATAGTGTGTTAGAGGGATGTGGTAATGGGTACAGTCAGCCGGGGTAAGAAAATGTGGGGTCCCAAAGGTGGTAGTACTATTCAAATTATGTCCATCTCAGAGGGTTGGCAGGCAGAGCCCTTATAGCACTTTGCTTTCATCTAAAACATTTCAATTACACCCCACTGAGATTGCTGTCAGGCAATATCCTTTACAATGCCTAGAAGTGTCAGCTCAGTCTGCATGTTCAAAAACATTAATTTAATTTGTAGTTCCACTTTGTCTTCCTCATTACTTTTTGACTGCTCTCCTAATCGTTTTGTATTCTTCCTTACCATGCTTTCCCCTGCTGTCCATGCACTTAATGTCCATTCTCTGCTCACCCTCATTTCTTTCCATTACATCTGTGGTTATATTTGTTAGTATTTAGTGTTTATTTTTTAGCAAAGTATATTTTCCTGTTTACCATTGACACTGTTTTAGGTGTTTTTGATTGTTATTCTACATCCTTGTCTGACAATGGTGTTGCCTGTTTTATTTTCTGCTGCGTTCTCAAGCCTTCAGGATTATCTTTCTCTAATCTATTGTCCGTGTCTTTGTGATGTTATGGTTCTTAAATTATTGTCACAAGCTGTATTTTATCAAGATTATTATTGTATCACTATTGCCCTAGCTTTACTTCTCTCATTTGTTCTGGAATATTCCCAATTCTAAATCCAATAACAAATAATCCCTTGTTAGCTTTCGTATTTACTGGGTTAGAAAAGAGTATTTTACACGTTAAAAAAAATCATTTTTTAATCTACCCCTTCTAGAATCACAGAATCCCTGCAGCGTGGAAACAGGCTATTTGGCCCATCAAGTCCACACTGACTGTATAAAAAGCATCCCACCCCACCCACTACCCTATCCCCTGTAACCCTGCATTTCCCATGTCTAATCCACTGAGCCTACACATCCCTGGACACAATGGGCAATTTAATATGCCCAATCCACCAAACCTGCACATCTTTGGACTGTGGGAGGAAACAGGAGCACCAGGAGAAAACTCACACAGACACAGGGAGAATGTGCAAACTCTGCACAGACAGGCACCTGAGGCTGGAATCGAACCCACGTCCCTGGCACTGTGCAGCCATTATGCTAACCACTGAGCCACCATGCCACCTGTGCCATGCTGTTCTGGCAATTAATTTGCAGTTAGTTAAATCCCCCGCTATTATTATTCTGCTTTCATTCATTTCCCTAATCTGTTTTTTTTCTTTCACGCTGCCCTCTTCCACTATTAGCGAGTCTGTAAATTACTTATCAGCCATTCATTATCATCCACCTCTATCCATCTGAATTCTACTTTTGTCTTGTTTTTAGAATTGATTTTCACCTCCTGTTCAAAGGGTTTTTGAGCTTGATGACTGAACCTACGTGCTCTCTGTGGTTCAAGTACTTATTGAACTAATCTACAAAAGAAGAGCTGCACTTTGCAGTTCAATATTTTTCAGCCAATCAAATGATAGTGTGAATTCAAATTATTGTAATTTGACTGATATTGTACTTTGCAATATTTTTTTCAAAGCAGGTTAATGAAATGAGAAACAATAATTCAAATGGAACAGTTGATTTATTTATTTTACACAGGCTGTTTAGCATCAAACTAGATACAGGTTATTAAACTGTTGTACACAAATCAATAGATTACCAGAATGGACTTCCAGATAGTCTAATGTACATACACACCTATTTGCGCGACACTGATGGTCTCAATAGTACATTTTGATTTGATCCCAACTCCTCCAGCACACAGACATGACTGTAAATATACATTTTTCTGTACAGCATATTTGTGTATATCAGATCTTATGTCCAAATATCTAACTGCCTTGAAAGGGCACTGAAGCTCAAAACTGGAAGGTATAACAAAACAAAAAAGCCACGATAAAGTGTAGAATTGAGGATTTGGATTTTAAGAAAAAAATATAACAAAGTAATTAATTAACTTGTCTGATATAAAATCCAACATCTTTGCTCTTACAAGTTTAATTTTAGTAAATGACAGCAACAGAATTACACATATGTCATTGTGAAAAACTGTCTATATCACAAATCCATTTGGAACAACATCTGTATTTACTTCAGCGTAAAATAACATAAGGTTGAAAAGAGATAGCGATCAAGGTAAATATGAAGAAAAAGCCCACAGTTGTCACAGAAAATGAACAATCACAACAGCTCCACCAGCTTCTATGGTCAAGTGAAGACAACAAGACATTCTGTAGTAAGTCACATATGCAATACATTGGGCTTTGGAATGCACGAAGTGACTGACAGATCCAACACACGGATGTGTACTCAAAACTTATGTACTGATATTGGAATTAGAATTGGAACTATGAATTTTAGTTCCACTTTCTCACCAGAGTCCTACTGACCCTCTTCACGTCAGATCCACTTTATGTTCGGTTCTGTTGTTTGTACTTTCACCAATATGTCATGCTGTTGTCAATAAATGCGCTGCTAAACTATTGGCAATAGTAAGACAAGACCACCACAGAGCAGCACTGATCTGTTCCTAGAACAAATCCAATAAGTCATTCTGCACTTATTTATTCTGACAGAAATTTGAAAACTGCCAAATATAACAAAGTCAAATTTACTATATTTAAAAAATATCGGTCGGCTTTTGACAAAAACCATCATAAGTGTAATTAACGAAAACATTGGCCATTTGGATAATACACAGCAACAAATTTATTGCAATATCAAATATGTTGGGCAGAATGAACATCTGTACTGTAGGACTATTAATAAGGGAATTGCATCTTAGAAAAAAAATCCCTGCAATTGCTGATCCTGAAAGGGAGCAGCAAATTGGCAAATTATTACTTGCTGCCCTGACTTAACCCATTCTTCTCCACATTTTGTAACACTCTTGTGATAACTCTCACGTTCTTTCTCTCCATCTTGCCTCCTACAAGTTTTGGGCTTGAAATGAAGTTTGAGAGAGGTGTCACTGAATTGAAATACCCAGATTTATCTTAACATACTCTTTTCAACCAGAATATTGTCTGTCACCGGGACCTTGACTCTACACCAATATTCACCAATGAAAACAATGATAGCATTTTACTTCCTTTATAAACATGGATCCACATTTACTCAATCGCCACTAAGGTTGTATATGGCATTCAGAAATATGGAAGTGATGTTTCAGTTTTACAGAGCCTTGGTCAGATCCCAGGTGGTGTATAGCCTTCAATTTGGGCACCAAACCTCAGGACAGTTATACAAGCAGAATTTGCTGGAAAAACTCGGTATGTCAGGCTGCACAAACTGCTTAACCAAATAAACATTTGCAGTAATTCTTGTTTATATGCTAGTTTTTCAGTATTTGCAGTATGTTGTCTTGGGAAGGATATGTTGGCTTTGGAAGAGATTGAGCACAGCTTCACTAGAACTCTTCTTAGGGTTAAACAACCAAACTAATTATTGCACAGATTCAGTTTGTCCTGCTTTGAGGTTGAGGGTTGATCTCATCAAGGTGCTTAAAATAATAAAAGGATTTGAAACAAAAACCAAAAACAAAAATGATCACCATGGATAAATATTTAATCTATGGAGAAATCCAGAAGAAGAGAGCATAATTTTACATTTATATGCAGGTCACTGAGGTATCAACATACATACCTCCATACAAAGGCAATGGATTCTTTTTCCACAAAAGGCTGAGTAATGGGTCATTTGAAATTATTAAAACTGAAGTTGATATATATTTGGTAGACGAGGCTTTCAAAGGATATGGAACAAGGTTGCATAAAATGGAGTTGAGAAACAGGTTAGCCTTGATCTAATTGAATGACTGAACAGGTTCAAAATACTGAAAGACCTGTTTTCAGATGTTTTAGAGTATGGAAAGGTTTGTTTTGGAGGAAAGGTTTGAATGATTAATAAATACAGAACTTTATACTTGACCCTCACCAATAAATGTTCCACACTTGTAACCTGATTCATCCCCATCTAATGCTGAAACTTGCCATCTCACCTTCGGTTGAGTCATTTTTGGTTGGCAGGCAAAGCTTTCATTTAAGATCTTTTTCCAAATAATTTTCAAAGTGTAGTTTGTTATATTCATTTGGTTAAAAACAAATTCCATGAAGTACACATTAAAGAAGGTTGAAATAATTGTAAAATGATGAAAAGATAAAGATAAAACATAACAGTACAACGGTTTTATTCTTAGCACGGCAAGACTCATGTTCCGAATCAGAATGGTCACTTCTTCCCTTATGAATCTTAAAGAAGTCATTCAGATCTTCGCTATAAACAGAAGACAACAGATGACACAAACTATAGTTGTATGGGCAGCCATATTCTGAAGATGATTGCCAGAAGATAGACACTGCAAGAAGAACTATTTTTAAACTGTTACATTATTAGTGATTCATTGTAAGGCCAAAACCAGCAAATTACTGATGCTCCTGTTTTCAGATGAATGCTCAGCCTATTTGTATGTCATACATACATAATATTAATGAACATAAACTAGTTTTAAGTAGATATATTAATACTTAAAATAAACTGGCAGACAAAATTAACGGCTTTTTAATCTCTGCTAATATAATTATTTTTCAGCTAAAAGAAGTGCTGTAGCAAGAAACTTCCTGAAATAAAAACCAATTATATTATTTTGGTAATGGATTACAACTATAATAAATCAACGTCATAACTGTATTCTATCTTTACATGAAGATAAAAATACATAACAAAATATATTAAAAATCTAACATACACACATACTCCATGATTCTGAAAGGTGTATTAAATTATGCCCAAGGGTCACCAGAAAATTATAATGTAAATGAAATGCAAGTTATCCACTTTTGAAATTACTATTACATCTTGACTGACTGATCAAGATTTAGGGGCCTGTAAATAGAGACAACGTGATTATTTCTGACTTCATACCTCATGTAGAGAGCTGAGCCCCCAAGGGGTATGAGTAAGCGATAGGATGCAACTATTTTATTGCAACAATTTCTACAGAAGTGGACCCTCTCCTGGGGGGGCCTTAAAGTTACTCCAAATGCGCTTCAGATCAGAAGTATACAGAATTATACATTAAAGTAGCTATAAAATGTAAGCTGTTATTGGCATTAAAACTGAATAAGCTTCATTTAGTAACCATTCATCAAAGCTTCATGTTTTTAGATACACTACATCATTGCTAAATTTTCATTGTTTAGTGAAATCATGTTTTTAAAAAGTGCTTTTTTATAGATTAACTGACACTGGCTGGTGCATGCTCATTTGAGTCAGCAAATCCATCACATACCAATTTTACAACTTTAAGGTACTTTGCAGCTTTTATTTTCTTCAATATGAATGAGACAATAAATTAATATCAGACAATTAAGTTTAATGCTGTTAAAATAATGACTACATGAAAATTGGAAGGCTCAGTTTATAAGTATTGAAATATAAATGCATATAAAATTACTCTGAGGGCAGTAATGCTAGACTGTAAATGTGCCACCTTGAGTTGTTGGTATTGCGCTTGATATTATGGGAATTGTTTCAATGAGTTTGTTCTGGTGCTTGGGGAATCTCATCCACTGGCACTGCAGATTGGAAAATTGTATGCAGTGTCCCTATGTTATTCTGATGTATATTTGAGCGGGTGGAACTCCCCATTCCCAATGCATATTTAAAAAGCAATCCAATATATGATAATGTGGTGTTTCACTAACAAAGGACTAAAATTGTGAGTTGAACAGTGCAACATTGGAGTAATAGAGGACTCATTAACAACAACTTTATTTTTGCTCATGGGATTTGAACATCACTGACAAAACAGCATTTATTGCCCATTGCGCATTGCCCTTGAGGAGGTGGCAGTCAGCGACAATGATGTTTTCTTTCTGTGTTTGATAAAACTGAATGACTTGCTATACTTGCAGTTCCAAGCCAGTTCCAACGAAGAGTGATAATCGACTCAAAACATTCACTCCGTTTCTCTCTCCCTACTGATGCTGCCAGACTGGTTGTGCTTTTCCAACACATTCTGTTTTTATCTCAGATTTCCATCATCTGCTCTACTTTGCTTTTATTTCTTTGGATCTGGAATCACATGTAGGCTAGGCCAGGTAAGAGTGGCAGATTTCCTTCCCTAAAGGACATTTGTGAACCAGATGGGTTTTTACAACAATCCAGCTGCCTTATTATCATTATTAATAACATTAATATTTTTCCAGGTTTATTCATTGAATTTAAATTGAATTGAACTCATCTCCAGCGCTCTAGTGCAGACGTGTGGATTACTAGCCCAGAAGCGCTAGTGTCCCCATTGCCTGTTTGTTTTCCTATAGATTTCAATGTGTATTCTATTTGTTTACACTGGGAGACCTTCACATTTCCATTTTGTTCCAGAAGATATTGTTGAAAGCAATGAAAAAATCCAAATGTTTGCAGCACTGATTCTATGACTGCCTTATAAAATTTCTCTGTTAATCTTATCCCTCTATTAACTGTACCAAATATCACTCCTGGTAACTTCAATGTGCTCTCCTTGAACAACCAAAATGTCGCATCACAAAATTCTGCAAGAGCTAAACTAAATCTTATCGAGCAACAGAACAACATTAAGGAACAACATTAGGGATCAGCAAAATCACAGTTTCACCAGTAACTGATGCAAAACATATTGATATCATGTCAAAAAAATGACAAGGTTTCCTATTTGTTGGTCAAACAATTTTTGCTTAATTAAAACTTAAGCATTGTTCGAAACTCTTATCCTGTTACAGCCCAAACATATTTGTGCGGTTTGGAAAAATATGATTTTATTTGCTTCCTCTGCTATTCAGAACTGTTCAAGGTTTTTGAGAAGATTTGTAGCTCGGGTTGTTGCCGTAGCCTTTGACTTGCTGGCCGAGCTGCTAAGTTTGTTTGCAAACGTTTTGTCACCATGTTAGGAAACGTTACCAGGGTGCCTCCGTTGAAGTGTCGGTGCTTTGTCCCACTTCTTACTTATGTGCCTCGGTTTGCTGGGGTGGGTGGCATCACTTCCCGATTTGTTTCTTAGCGTTTGGTATGGGGGTCCAGCTCTACATGATTGTTAATGGAGTTCCGGTTTGAGTGCCAGGCCTCTAAGAATTCTCATGTGTGTCTTTGATTGGCTTGTCCTTGGATGCCTATGTTGTCCCAATCGAATTGGTGTCCCTCTTTGTCCATGTGTATTGAAATGAGTGAGAGTTGGTCATGTCTCTTGGTAGCTAGTTGGTATCTTGTAAATAACGTTGGTTCTGTTAGCTGTGGCTGTTGGATCCTTTATTCTCGTCAGTAACTGTCGTAGTGTAGCTGTCGCTTTGTGGGCTACCACGATTTCTAGGGGGCAGAATAATCTGGTGGTCATTTCTGAAATTTCAGATTATCTGCCCCCTCGGAATCGTGGTAGCCCACAAACCGACAGCTACACTGTGACAGTTACTGACGAGAATAATGGATCTGACAATCATAACTGAGAACAAACGTCATTTACAAGATACTGTGCAAAGACTGCCAAAAACATTACATAGGGCAGGCTGGAAGGAAACTAGCCATCAGGATTCACAAACACCGACTGGCCACCAAGAGACATGACCAACTCTCACTCATTTCAATACACATCGACAAAGAGGGACACCTATTTGATTGGGACAATATAGCCATCCTAGGACAAGCCAAGCAAAGACACACATGAGAATTCCTGGAGGCCTGGCACTCAAACTGGAACTCCATTAACAATCAGAGCTGGACCCCATATACCAACCACTAAGAAACAAAACCAGAAGTGATACCACCCACTCCAGCAAACCGAGACACATGAATAACAAGGGGACTGAACTCTGACGCTTCACCAGAGGCGCACAGATGATGTTACCTAGCATGCTGATGAAATGTTTGCGAACAAACTTAGCAGCACAGTGAGCAAATCAACAACCACATTCAGAACTGTATTTTGTAAGATAATTTCAGAGACTGAACCAGATTAATTTAGTAGTTATCTTCTGGAGGGCAACAATCTGTAATAATGTTAAAGACTTGATATCTCTTATTCATCAATTAAGTACATATCTGAAGCAAACAAAAAACACATACCAATGATAATCAGCATCTATAGTTCACAGTCTACCCCTATTTCGAGTGTTGTAGATTATTCCCGTACCTATACAACCATTGGTTGTTTAAACTAGCATTCATGACAGACCAGGAATAGAGCAAGTACACAAAGGTAATGCAACTGCATATGTTTTGCTTTCAAGTTACTTATCTGAGAATTTGTTTCTGTAGCACCACAGATGTGAGCCAGATAACAAAAAGACATTTCATAGTGGAAGCTTGAAAGTCAAACTATTTTCAAGGCAAGTTTCTTCTGTTCGGTTCATGTACCTTGGAATTTGTGGGAGAAATATAATTGTGCAGCTGATGCTGGATTTCTTGCTGTTTGTGTAACACAATACTGGCACAAGTACATGGTATAATTGCTGGATTATTTCTCTGGAGTACGACGCGAGTGTGAAAATACCAACATCAGGTTAGGGACCACTTTGAAACATTAATCATGGATCTACGAATGGTTCTATGCTGTTCTTGTGTTAGGAAACTGGAGAATATTGAGAAAGGAAGAGTGAAGGACAATGTCATTGCCTTCATCTGTAGTCACAGATGAAACAGGTTATGGACCTTTGAACAAAGAAGTTTCTGGAGATACGTTTTTAAAAAAGGGAGTGTTTCCCATATTCTTACTGTCGCATTTGTGTTCGAGGCAATGTCAGCTAGTACACCTCCAACTTATTGCTGTTCTAATCTGTCAATTTTTGGATGTACTTGAATTGAAGTAGTCAGCACCAGACAGGAGCTTCATGGGTCCATGTCGATAGGGACACATAGCGCAATTTAGACTCCAAGACTAATTTTGTCACTGTCCACCTGAATATCTCCAGTTCCTGCTCTAGTTCACCAACTGTGGGTGTTATAAATTGAAAGTTGCATTCCAATTCCAACGATCCTTAAAGGGGTCCTCAGCTGCTGTCAGATAAAACTGGATTGAGTTTTGGAAACATCTTTCTGGCAGTTACTTGTCGTCTTTCCATCTGACACATTTTAAATTTTATATATTCATTGCAGTTTAGCACTTATATTACCTGTTGCTCTGCAGTGTTGTCTTTCCAACACTTTCCATCGAAGATACCGCTGCTGAAGCCACTTGATGAGATGCTGTACAACCTAGTCTCTCATCTCCAGATTGCCGTGTAGCCAACTATAAGCATATTTTGCTTTGCCAGTTTGGGAGATGCAATGACAAGTGACAATGCAGTATCTTTTCAGGACAGTTGTATTGCATGTCTTCTGTACATTTACCACACGCAGAGAAAAATCTCCCTACAATAGCTTTCACTTCTCACATTGCTTGTTAGTCAAGTAACTCTTCATCAAAGCAACGAAGTTTACCACTCAAGAATCTAAAGATGCCAAAGAGATATAGTTTTCCAAATCTTTTGTATCTGAATAAATCATATGTGCCCATAGTCCACATTTACATGTTGTAGGAGCAGGCACAATCTTCCTTCTTTTCTGCAATGCTCACATTCACATCTTGTCCTTCTGTAAAGACATATAATTAAAATATATATCCAGCAGCTTTTTGTATAATCCTTCACTTACATCTGAGAGAGAAAAGGGGAGGGGTAACACATGTCACACATGTCTCAGAGAAGTGGTAGTTATGTAGATGCTATATTGCAAATTCTACGTAGCTTACATTTTTTAGAGTCGTTTCTGTCCTGGCAGAGAAGGAAGTGTTTCACCAGCAGCTGCTACAAGTCTAGCAAGCTTGTTCTTATTTTGATGTTTTTGTTGAATCTTTATTTCAGATGGAATAATTTTTTATTCACGATTATATCACCAAATACTGTTCCCAAGTGAGAGTGGGACATTAAGGATCTTTAATGATATCTTGTTATCAGTAACACTTCCATCTCATACATGGTTACATGAGAGTTAGTAAGTTAGCTTCTGAGGAGATTGTTGCATCAACAGTAAACATAGGAAAATAATTGTTATTACATAGGCAAATTATGTCGAGGGTTGTTTGTAATCAATGTAAACTGTCTTTACTGAATAAACAAACCAAAAGGATTGGAAACTCCAGAGATTTTAAAATGCAGGTCTATAATAGTGAGATTATGATTTCAGTTTAATTTATATGCATGGCAGTAAAAGTAACATAGTGCAATTTATTTCACTGCAGATACCAGACAGTTAACCAGCACTGTACAGGTTTCATTTACAAAAAAACAGTCACATTTTTCTATCTTTACAATAAGTCATTCAATCCTCAGTTTGGAGGTGATGTGGGGGGTAGGGGGGACACAGACTGAACCCTCACAAAATATCACCAGTTAAACATATAATTCAGCCATAGGCTGTTGACCCACACTTTCTCGACTGCTGTCAGCTTCACAATACCACATGCCAGCACATGGAAAGATTAAAGAATACTTTCTGTTTGTAGAGGTATAGTAGAAAGTTGTGTTTTTTTTTGGCAGTCACTCCCAGCTTAGGAGCGGGCTTGATGGGGGTGCAGTGTGTTGGGACTGATAATAGGACAACTGTGATTTGCTTCCAGTTTTCCAACAACTATCTCATCACTTTTTGTAGCTCTTCCCTTAACCAAGATGGCAACGGCAGACCCAGCCTATAGAACAGCTTGGACAGTTCAATATTGTGGTCCTTGTAGTATCGTGAGAGGAATGTTCTAGACTACAAAGGGTGAGAAAAGAACAAAAAACATCATTAAAACAAAAGAAGCAGTTCATGTTTCAATGCATAAATATGTGTATCTTATATCCAAAAACAGCAATTGTATAAATACATGATTGAATTATCCATGCTATCAAGTCCTTTGCATTCAGCAAAAGCTATAAATGGCTTCACATTCCAGAAAATTAACATATCCAATTTAAATGCACCACGTGATGGTTTTATTTTATTTTAAAGATGTCAATGCGGGTCTGGAAATGAGTAAGATTGACTGCTGTGCAAGACAACCAGGTAAACTTGGACTACCAGTAGCCCAGGAGACTGTGCACCAGCTGGGAAGAAACTGGGAGGGGAACACCAGCAGCAGACTGTAAGTAGGTCAGTGTGGTAGGAAATCAGGAATGGGATCTGATGGGTGGTCAGCAGCAGCTTGGCACTTGGATATGGAAGCAGGAGGAGTGCTCACACCAGCTCTATGTGCAGCTAAACAAAATATGTTATTTTTAATTATCTTTTCTTTTTGGTGACAACATCCAGAGGTCTTTTTAAAAATTGTATGTTCACTTGGTTTTAGGATGTCCACAGCCCATGAGTCAAGAGGAATTGGTTTTCCTTTCAACTTCCTGCCTCTTTTTAAACTTAATTCAGGGAAAGTGAATGTCGCTGACTGGACCAGCAATTTTCTCCCCATCCCTGGTTGTCCTTGAGTGGTTGGTGGTCATCTGTCTCCTTGAACCACTGCAGTCCATTTGCTGCATGTAGACCAAGTGCTTCCAAGTCAGGGTGGTGAGTGACTTGGAGGTGAAGTGTTGAGGCAGTAGTGTTCCCATGTATCTTTTGCCTTTGTCCTTCTAGATGAAAGTGGTCATGGGTTTAGAAAGTGCTGTTTAAGGAAACTTGGTGCATTTCAGCAGTATATCTTGTAGACAACACACACTGTTGCTACTGAGTCAGAGGTGAAGAAAGTGAAACGTTGGTGAATGTGGTGCCAATCAAGCAGGTAGGTTTGCCCTGGGCGGCGTCAAGCTTGAGTGTTGTACAGCTGCACCCATCCAAGCAATTGATCGAAAATAATGCTTGTAGTTTGACCTCCACTGTCATCCTAATAAAATGAACTGAATTCCCTATCAGGTCCAGGATGAAGGTTACTGGTGACCCCTCTGTTCTGAGGAAGGGTCACTGAAACTGAAACGTTAACTCTGATTTCTCTCCATAGGTGCAGCCAGACCTGATGAGCCTTTCCAACAATTTCTGTTTTTGTTTCTGACTTCCGGCATCTACAGTTCTTTCAGTTTTTATTAAGTAAACTAAAGACATGGATCAAGAATCCAGATTATGTGAATTATATGCCCATTATGGCAGTTTAAGAACTTCAATTCACTATGTAAAAAAACACCCACGACCATATAAAAATGATTATGAAAGGGTTGAACTATTTTAAAAATCTAACTGACTCACTCATGATCTTTCAGGAAGGAAACCTTACTCAGTCTTGCCCATATGCAATTTGAGTTGTACACTAACTGGTTGCATTGTTAAAATACAATTTTAAAACTGTGGATGCTGGAAATTATTATTCTCAATGAAGACCTTTGACCTTGAAACATTGACTCTGCTTTCTCCTCACAGATACTGGCAGACCTGCTGAGCTTCTCCAGCAAATTCTGTTTTACTGGCATCATTAATTTTTGAGGGCAACTAGACATGGGTAATTGTTATCCTTGCATGCAACATCCAAATTCCAAGAATGAAAAATTAGCATAAGAATTGACACCAAGATAACAATGCAAAAGCAAAATACTGTTTGCTGGAAATATCAAAACACAAAGGAAATGCTGGAGATGCCCATGTCCATTTTATTTCCATATTTTTAAAAACTGTGGACTGTGATGAGAAAGAACTGTTTCTAAAAAAAAGTGTTTCAAACAGTGGTTGCAGTTTTGAAAGCAAGTAAGCTGATACCCATGACAAGCGTTGTAAGTATCTAAATAAACCTGAAAGAACTGTGGATGCTGGAAATCAGAAACAAAAACAGAAATTGCTGGAAAAGCTCAGCAGGTCTGGTAGCAGTTCTGAGGAAGGGTCACTGGACCCAAAATGTTAACTTTGTTTTCTCTCCACAGATGCTGCCAGACCTGCTGCGCTTTTCCAGCAATTTCTGTTTGTGAATATAAATATCTATTTGAACAAGCAGAAATTTGAAGTTCAGATGATTTGGAGACAAGGGTGTTTACTGATACTGCTCTTGTTGATAACAAGAAGTTGATTGGTCTGTGGACTAGTGACAGTTATAAGTGCCTGCCAACATTGTGTGATTAGTTCTCAGGTGGCTGAGCAGCACAAAGCTGGAAACAAGTTACAGAGATGGAGAAAGAGAGAGGGAGAGAGAGTCAGACAGAGAGGAGATAGAGAGAAAAAGAAGTGAGCATATTGTCGCTCAGCCCAGAAGCTGCCTGTTCTCTGCAGTCAAAAGCTCAGATATAAAACCTGAAGAAAATCAATAACATTTCTTGCAGCAAATGCTATAAGCTGCAGCTTTTGAATCAACAATTAGAGACATTTTCTAAGTGAATCAGTTACTCTGTACTTCTTACAAACCAGAGAAAGATATTTGAATAACAAGGGGTCTGGTCAGCTCAAGCAGGATCATCAGGAAGCAACAATCACTTAAGTGGCTTTCCAGTTTTCCATCTCTCTGAATAATATATTTTCCTATTTGTTTTTCTTGGTTGTGTTTAAGGGGGAGTTTATATGGGGATTAAAGTTTTAGTAATGCTAATGGTTTATATCTGTTTGCCTATAGCTACAGTCTAATTACTTGTCATAAATAATAATTCTTAGTTAGGACAGAAACCTCATCAATGCTTTCCATCAACTTTCGTCTGAAAGTCAGGTATATTGGGGTCCTATTCCTACTTTAAAAAAATAAACTTTTAACAGTTGTACCAAATGTTGATGCACACTTTCTCGACTGCTGTCAGCTTCACAATACCACATGCCAGCACATGGAAAGATTAAAGAATACTTTCTGTTTGTAGAGGTATAGTAGAAAGTTGTGTTTTATTTTTGGCAGTCACACCCAGCTTAGGAGCGGGCTTGATGGGGGTACTGTGTGTTGGGACTGATAATAGGACAACTGTGATTTGCTTCCAGTTTTCCAACAACTATCTCATCACTTTTTGTAGCTCTTCCCTTAACCAAGATGGCTACAGCAGACCCAGCCTATAGAACAGCTTGGACAGTTCAATATTGTGGTTCTTGTAGTATCGTGAGAGGAATGTTCTAGACTACAAAGTGTGAGAAAAGAACAAAACAAATGGAATAGCAGGGTTCAATTTACTGCATGCTACCCCTGTGGGTCAGAACATCATACTGAATGGCAGAGTGGGCTCAAATGGTCACATGTTCTTCTCTTGATGCTTTTTTTATGTTCCAGAAGTTGCCCTCAGAGACGACTCATTCCAGATAATTGAATATCTGACCATGGAAGACTGATGTGATGAACAGATGCCTAGTTTAAATTAGGAGGAGGTCTGTAAAGTGAATGTACTCATTAAGTCACCTATAATACTGAATGAATGTATAATAGTAAACACTTTCTCAAAGATTACGGTATATCAGCCAGTTTTGTACCAACCAATTTCTTCCAATATACAGATATAACTGTCTGTAAAAATATGTTTCATGATTTTCTGCTGTTTCAAAGTCAGCTCCTAGTATGGCCAGGCATGATAAAATTAAACATTTTGAAAGCTGCAGGTACATTCAGAAACTCAGAATGGAAAAATTATGAGATCTTGCATGTGACACATCAGAAAATTGTACTTTGCTACCTATCACGTGCACTTGAGATGTGTAAGGCACCTTGCAATGTGGAAGGAATTAGAAACTCTTCCCATGAGGTTTCCTGGTGTTCCCAAGGGTCTGTGATGTAAATTAAGATAACGATGCATTAAATGTGAAGTAGAATTATGTGTATGTGCGCTCTTTTTAAAACAGAAATACCTCTAAATCCATCGCTGGATACCTTCTGCCTTTGCTTTTCCCCAGACACTTTGTCTTCCCTCCTTCAAGCAACTGGCACCAGAAGCCCTTTTGCGGATCAAACCTGAAATTCATAATTCATCCTTAACTGTTTGTTACAAACAATAGCACCATTTATAGAACACCTCTACAGAGTATTTTTACGCTAACATCTAATAGGGAAAAACAACAAATAAATCTACTTGGCAATTCAATCAATTGCTTCAAATCTCCATTTAGAATATGGTATCACTCCTTACTACGTTCTCATAGTTTGTATTTATCTTGTCAATAACAGAAAGACACAGTCTGACAAAATCAGTTTCGGAAATGCTTTATTCATAAAGTTTATTTCGCTATTTAAAAGGAAATTGAGGTCTGTTTAACGGGTTTAATTGTCAAAATTTTATTTGATAACTTCTACTCTATAACAAATCAAGATTTAAAGCAATTTTTGTTCAGGATAACCTAATGCCAGTATTAAAATGATAGAAAAATGGTGAATGTTGCAAGTAAAATAATGGCAGTAAACTTTGAATCAGGCCCTTCACAGAGTTTAATTCTGATTGTAATGAATCAGTATAATTCAGTACTAACTGTTTGTTTAAGTTCAATGCTGTAAAGTTCTGCCATTTGTGGAGGATATGTTCCCAGAAAATCTAGTAAAAATTGCGATTTTTGTCAATGCCAAATACGGTGATGAGCGAGAAAAATGCACAGTGCACTTTCTGCTCCTGGAAGTAAGTTTTATTTTAATATTTTTCTGTAAAACTGTGGACAAGTGAACATTAGACTTGATGCAGGCAGAATAAGTGGACAATAAGAATTGTGTGGATCAGCAAGTTTGTGAGGTGTGGACCATGAACAATGGGACTTTACCACATACCTTCCTCTCTTCACAACTGCCATTCAAACTTTTGCAATGGATTTTCAAATTTATAGATGTTAGTTCAATAACTAGATCAGCATTTAATTCATAACAATTATGTAACAAAACAATGGTACAATTATATAACTGCGTGACACTCTGCATGAAGCCTCTAGAACCTTATACATATGTAAGAATGTTCCTTGGGGGCACTATTACTGACCACCATTGACACTGTCAAATTTCCTGAAGACATTTTGTTTGAACAATATTTCTTGGCAGTGTTGTTATGATACAAAGAGCAAATTCTGACAATAGGAGAGAATACATTGATTTTTACCATGATTGATTACACTCATCAGAACATACCATTTAGTCATTACCTGTTGTCTGCCAGCTCTAGTGATGCTGAATGCTGGCCTGACTACTGTTGAGCATTGCTAAATTGGCAATGACAGAAAATGTAACACAAATGTCAATACGCCATTGTTAAAAATAGATGTATGAGTTAGGAGCAGGAGTCGGCAATTTGGCCCCTTGAGTTGCTCCATCATTTAATAAGATGTTGTCTGATCTGATTGCGATCTCAACTCCACATTCTGACATACCTCAGAGTACAAACATACACATTCCTCATCTGCCTCATCTGAATATGCCAATCTACTTTGGAACAGCCAATTCCAATGTCAGAAGTCCCTTCTAAGGGAGGGTCCTAGAAATGCTCATTACTCATAGAGAACTTGGTGTAATGGCTCGCCAACCGATTTTCCACTCTGCTATGAAAATTGGCCAAAGAAGAACAATTATTCCTTAGAAAATCTAGTTTATAATCCTGAAATCAATGCTCCTAGTTCCTAAACTGAAATTTATGGGAGGCAGAGGAATTTCTCATTCCAATTCGTTACCCTTCTCATCACCTTCCTCACCACTGCCAGGGAGAGTTTCCTTGTGCCCGAAGTCTTTATTATCTAAAATTGCGAATCCCGGCAGATCTCCAAAAATACGTCCCACCCTCTGCCATTTGCATCCTCCAGCTTCAATTACAAAATGCCATGCCACAATCACTTCTTGCCAAAATGAACTGTGTATACAACGACAAAAAGCATTGCAGAGATTAAAGGTTGCTTGAGGTTGATGTTTGCTTAAGAAAGTATTAATTTAAGAATACAATTTCAGCCAGACAGGCCAAGGGTTAGTCATGTACTTATTTTGTACACGTGAGATACTTGTTATGGATGTGAATGGGGAAACCTGTCGAAGAAGCATATCTCTCTTCTCTCTCATGGATTACAATGATAAAGTTGACACGTAATACCTTTATGTTGTCATTATAATTTGCTGCAGTGGGCCTGAAGCCATGTTCATTATTACTGTGACAATACAGCCCTATGCAAAATCAGAAACTACAGTATCAATATAACATCTATCACATCATTAAAGTCATACTTGCAGATATATTTATATATACGTATATATAAACTTACGTGAGGGCCTGAGAATAATTGTAGTATTGGGAAACTCCAAGGAACTTTTGCACACCATCCATTACTGCAGCAGGATCAGTCCTCAGCTTGTGCCCGTCTATAATGTGTAACTAAAAACAGTTCCAGTCAGATTACATTACTGGACAATAAATCATTAAAATACAAACACAGGATCAAAGTAAGAATATAAATAAAATAGAACTCTCCACAGCTGTTCGGCTGTCACTCAGCAGTGTATTGATTTAGATAACTGATCCACACCCTGTAGCAACAGATTGTGACAGACTGTGGCTAAGACATGGCTGATTTGCTATCATGGGTTAGACTTTCCCTTGGCAGACTGCACTGAATTTACTGCCACCAGTTTGCAAATAAAATTAGCTCCTCTCAATTCAAAATGTTTCCCAGATGGCTGGGAAGACCAAACTTAAATTTGTTAATTCCTGAGAAACAGACATGGTTTAATGTTGCAACTGTGTGTGGGCTGGCAGAACATAGTCCTGGTTGTGTGAAAGTTATAAATACTACTGTGTGACATTAATTTCTTCAAAATAATTGGCTAAAAGCTGTTAAGGTGACAACTGCATTGGTCTCTTGCCAAGTATCAAGTTATAGTGCATGTTTTCTGATGGGATGGAAAATTTGTTCCACACCAATGCAAAAGTTGAAACTTGGTTGTAGCCATGCTGGGTAGCAGAAGTCAAAATGTGAAAAGATGATGATGTTGTCATGATGTTTCACAATGGGTGCAGGGCAATTGTGTCTTATGTGGCAGGCAAAGTTTCAAATTGTACAATTAAAGCTTCAAAAAATACTACTACCAGATTAAGATGAACTTTTTAATAACTTCAAGTCAGCTGTTTTTTGATGTCAGAAAGACCACTGGTTTGTGAGCAGAGCTCAACTGAGCACACATAGCTAGATTAGAAAATGGCACAATTATCTAAAATAACAAGGTGGATGAACACAGCAGGCCAAGCAGCATCAGAGGAGCAGGAAAACTGACGTTTCGGGTCTGGACCCTTCTTCAGAAATGGGGGAGGGGAAGGGGATTCAGAAATAAATGGAGAGAGAGGGGGAGGCGGATGAAAGGTGGATAAAGGAGCAGATAGGTGGAGAGGAGACGGACAGGTCAAGGAGGCGGGAATGGAGCTAGTAAAGGTGAGTGTAGTTGGGGAGTTAGGGAGGGGATAGGTCAGTCAAGGGAAGACAGACAGGTCAAGGAGGCGGAGATGAGGCTGGTAGGTAGGAGGTGGGGGTGACGGTTGAGGTGAGAAGAGTGGATAGGTGGGAGAAAAGACAGACAGGTCAAGGAGGCAGGACAAGCTGGGCTGGCTTAGGGATGAGGTTGGGGGTGGGGAGATTTTGAAGCTTGTGAAGTCCACATCGATACCATTGGGCTGCAGGGTTCCCAAGCGAAATATGAGGTGCTATTCCTGCAACCTTTGGGTGGCATCGTTATGGCACTGGAGGAGGCCCAGGATGGACATGTCGTCCAAGGAGTGGGAGGGGGAGTTGAAGTGGTTCGTGACTGGGAGGTGCAGTCATTTGTCGTGAACCGAGCGTAGGTGTTTCACAAAGTGGTCTCCAAGCCTCCGCAATTATCTAAATGCAACTTTGAGTAGCCTTCTTTCGCAGCAGCTTTAAAGTCTTACAGGTGGAAGTTCATCCCTGTTACAAAACCTGTACTATAAAGGGAGTGAAATTCAACACAAATTCTCCATTTACAGAGGATGGCTTAAGATCAACATCAGATTTGCCCTGCCCCTTTAGTGGAAATGAATACCACTTGCAGGGCAGCAAATTTGGAGACGACCCGCCACCCCTCCCCCAACCTTCCATCTCCTTAAGCTCTGAACTCCTGACCTCTCTCCCCTAACTCAGTCATGTATACTTGCCCGCAGCCCATCATAACTACTCTCTCCCTTTCTAATTGTAGGGTCTTTTCCCTTCCAGGGGTTGTCACCAAAGCTCCTCAGCTGCAAGTCCTGCCACTGGATCAGGTTACCAAGAAGGAACAAAAAAAGGGGGTCCTACTAATTGGCATGAACTCTGCCTCCCAAATAATGCCAATTTCTTTTGCTGTTTGCAGCCTCGGTGCCAAAGGCAATCTAGTGTTTGGCTCTCAAGAAGAAAGGAATAGGTTGGGATCTAGGGTTACCATTCACTTAAACACGTACAACAATTTCCACCAGTACTCAGATATCATGCAAACTATAGCATTGAAGTTGGCATAGCATGGGGATCGAGAAAAATCTTTATGCAGAATTCTTTTGATCATTTTTTGCTCTTAAGTAAACACATCTGTGATACAAAGAAGAGATAGTAAGAACTGCCCATGCTGGAGTCAGAGATAACACAGTATGGAGCTGGAGGAGCACAGCAGGCCAGGCAGCATCAGAGGAGCAAATGGGCCATTTCTGAAGAAGGGTCCCGACCCGAAATGTCAGCTTTCCTGCTCCTCTGATGCTGCCTGGCCTGCTGTGTTCCTCCAGCTCCACACTGTGTTATATGTGGTACAAAGAAGTCTACATAGAAGATCTCGAGTTGCCTGAGATTGATGTCAATTTATGGGAAATCCTTGCTGCTGACTGGGTGGAGGAAAGTTGTCAGGAACCGTATGGGAATAAAAAGGAAAAAGAAATGACCAGATGGTGAAAAGACAGCCGAGTGGAAGGAAAGAAAAACAGCTGACCTCGGGGCAGCACTGTTCTTCTGGGTGAGCTGCAAGTTGGTCTTCCTAGCCAGAATAGACAATATTCAATCCAGAACTGACATATATCACGGGTAGAGTCCATTGTCTCCCAAGACAGACAAACCTCACCACTAAAATCATGGAGTGGAGTAGAAAGCCTTCACAAGCACTTTCACATCTTTACTTGTCTTTCCTGATACCAGGAAAATAGCACAAGGAGATTGAAAAATACACAGGGCTGAATAAACAATGCTTGATATATACAAGATCTATCACATGCAAGCGAAACAGAGGATTTTTGCCTGTTTAAGTGCTCACCTGTCTAGTTGGGTAGTATGTGAGCCACCTTTCGATGTGAGCTGCATACCAGCCAGGCACCAGACACCGATTATGGAGGGCCCGAAGCTCAGGAACAGCCCGCCGACCTGCTGTGATCACCTCATAAAAACTATACCGAAGAGCAGCGGGATCCTCGTGTGCTCGCTGGTGCTGTGGATATCGGAAGAAATGGAAAATTCAAAAGCCATCATGTGTCGGTTAAAGCAAGGGGTGCTCAATGTATTGAAATCTAAGGAAGCAGAATGGCCAAAGGTTACCTGGTACCAGGAGTAGGCCCGATCTGAAGGGTTGATGAGAATGGTGATTATCTTCACCTTTGGCAAGAGGGCTGCAGCTCGCTTTGGCGCATCCTCCGAGTGGAAGTAGTTCGCACTTTTCTCAAACAAAAAGTCTGTGGTTACGTTGGAAGGGATGGGGAAAAAATTCATGTACCTATGAAAATAGAACAGATTGCTATGAACACAGCAAAGTAGCACTGCAGTGGTCTGTGCCTGAAATCATTAACACGATGAACTCTGTTGTGCCTTTGGCTTAACTGCCAACCATGTCCAGAGAATTCTGTATAAAGCTAAAAAGAACTTGCATTTATGCAGTGCTTTTGACAAACACCAGACATGCAAAATGTTTTTTCCTGTTCATTCACATGATGTGGGTATCAATGGCTAAGCTACCATTTATCATCCCTACTTGCCCTTGAGAAGGTAATGGTGAGATATCTTGAATGTTGCAGTTTGTGGGTGTGGAGGAGGATTAAATAGATACAGCCACAGTACTGTTAAGAAGGGAGGCTCCAGGATTTTGATCCAGTGACAATGAAGGAACAGTGGTACAATGTGTGGCTTCGAAAGGAATTTGACTGTAATGGTGTTCTCATGCATCTACTGTCCTTGTGCTTTTAGGTTGTAGAGGTTGCAAGTTTGGATGGGGCTGTCCTACAGAAACGTGAAGAGACACTGACGTTTGATCACTGTTATAATGCAAGAAATGGGAATGGCAAGGCAACTAAGTACATGGTACAAGCTGCTGGTTACAGTCATACAGCACCGAAACAGATCCTTCAGCCCAACTCGTCCATGCTGACCAGGTTTCCCAAACTAACTAGCCCCCACTTGCTTGTGTTTGGCTCATATCTCTCCAACCATTTCCTATTCATGTATCTGTCCAAATGTCTTTTAAACATTGTAACTGTATCGGCATCCACCACTTCTTCTGGCAGTTTATTCCATATACAAATCACTCTCTCTGTGAAAATGCTGCCCCTTGGGTCCTTTCTAAATCTTCCCACTCTTGCCTTGAAATTATGTCCCCTAGTTTTGAACTCTCCTACCCTGGAGAAAAGACCTTTATTATTCATCTCATCTATGCCCCTCACGGTTTTATAAACGTCTATAAGGTTACCCCTCAACCTCTGACACTCCAGGGAAAAGAGTCCCAGCCTATTGACTGACGGATCTGCAAGCGTCTGGGAAAACTTTTAAAACATTTAAAAAGGACTGCTGTCAGTTGAAAGTCTGATTTCAAAGGTTGAGAATTTTATGTGGTATTTTGGTGAACGATAGTGTGGAAGGAACTCTCAGTATCTAGAGCCTGAGCTCTGAACAGGAGTAAAGTGAGGATGACATTGAGGTTAGAAAGGTAAAATAATAGCTATTTTCTCAATACATAAATGTATTGATGATAGTCTGAGGATAATGTAGCCCTGAATCTCCTTGGGTGCGTGAGGACAGTGTTAGACATTGTCAGCTGAACTGTGTGGCCTAAGCAAAGAAAATTGGAGAGAGCCCAAAATCAGACAGCTGGTTCCTGAAAGAGCTCTGGAGTGAGTGGGAATTCTGTCAAATCCAGATCATATCCCAATACAATAAAAGAGATAAAATCAAGGTAAGCATATCCTTCACTGCAAATGTTATCAGATCTGGAATTAACCTCTGACTCATCGCTCGAGGTTCTCCTACTCTGATCTTTAACCGAGCCCCAAGCTTTCAGCTGGGCTACAGTTATTTCCTGCAGTTTAAAAAAAAAATGTGCTCAGAGCAAGCTGGAAACAAGACAGAAGTTCATAAATACTGCATCGCCAGTGAGCTCTGAGCCTTCAAATCTGCAGTAAGTGCATGGTGTTACCTGCCAGTCAAGTGCAAGGATTAGTTATGTCAGTAGTAGCGCTGTAGAGAGATCAGTCCAAGGGGTGAGGCCATGTTCAATCAGGGCAGTCCTGGCAAGTCATTCTGAGGTGTATGCCCTCAAACTGGTCATGTGGCTTATCAGTGGGCTGTCCATGGAGTCCTGGGGAAAGCGGGCAACTCAAATCTGAGGATAGGCATCATTGCACTGGGTTCTAGAGAGAACAGTGACAGTGAGAGCGGAGGTATGTGTTTCTCAGGTTACTATCACTGGCTTCTACAAGAGTGCATCCTCAGCAAATACTGGGCAATTGGCAAAGCTACGTGCTCTGGGGAGGGTGGGGGGGATCACAAGGGATAACAGTGGTCATATTAAAGGGCTGAATGGAAATGGGGGTTGGCTGAAAGGTCACTAGGGTCATTCATTAGCTTGCCATTTTTGTCCCAGAAAGCATTTTACAATTTAGGGCCGCACGTAACCATGATTATTATGCAGTTTGGTCTAATTGCCTCCTTGGGATGTCAGTGAAGGAAATGTAATCAGACAAGCTAATTTAATAGTGTTACCTGTGCTTGCTATTTCTGAATCACCAGCAAAGTTATCACTGTAGATCAACACATTGAAGCTGGTACATTCACACACATTGGGGGGTGGGTGGATTTCGCAGGGGTAGGATGTTGCCATCACAGTGCCTTCCTATCAGAATTCCATCCTCTGGATGTGTAATATCCATATGGAAAAGAATACATACCTCAGAGATCCTTAGTGAGGCATGACAGTGACCTCTTCAAGGAGGCTTCAGGCCACACTGCATCAGGGCATAACATGAGGCTTCATTGTTACTGATATGAGGGCTTACTAAATGAAAGAGTTCCCTTTTATAACATTCCCACAGATTATCTGCTTATGCATCTGAATTTACATTAACATGGCTTCCAT
>NC_063332.1:114379019-114423176 GCF_021869965.1 Rhincodon typus
GAGGGGGATTCTTTTTTGGTTCTTATTGCGTGGACGGGGTGTGAGGGATGAGTTGCGGGAGATGTGGGAGACACGGTTGAGGGCGTTCTCGACCACTGAGGGGGGGATGTTACGGTCCTTGAAAAACGAGGACAACTGAGATGTACGGGAGTGGAATGCCTCATCCTGGGAGCAGATGCGTCGGAGGCGAAGGAATTGGGAATAGGGGATAGCATTTTTGCAGGAGGGTGGGTGGGAGGAGGAGTATTCTAGGTAGCTGTGGGAGTCGGCAGGCTTGAAATGAATATCGGTTTCTAGGTGGTTGCCCGATATGGAGACAGAGAGGTCCAGGAAGGGGAGAGAGGTATTAGAGATGGTCCAGGTAAACTTAAGGTTGGGGTGGAAGGTGTTGGTGAAGTGGATGAACTGTTCGAGCTCCTCGTGGGAGCACGAGGCGGCGCCGATACAGTCATCAATGTAACGGAGGAAGAGGTGGGGTTTAGGGTCGGTGTAGGTACGGAAGGGGGATTGTTCCACATAACCTACAAAGAGGCAGGCATAGCTTGGGCCCATGCGGGTACCCATGGCCACCCCCTTTGTCTGTAGGAAGTGGGAGGAATTGAAAGAGAAGTTGTTGAGGGTGAGGACGAGTTCAGCATAGTCTGAGAATTAGGGCCAGACCATTCGGGAGAGATGTTAGGAAGCACTTCCAAACACAGAGGTTGATAGACATTTGGAACTCTCTTCCAAAATAGCAGTGGACACTAGATCAGTTGTTAAATTTTAAATCTGAAATGGATAAGTTCTTGTTCAGCAAAGTTATTAAGGGATATGAGCCAAAGGCATGCACACAGAGTTATGCCACAGATCGGTCATGATCTCATTGAATAGGAGAAGAGGATCGAGGGGCTGAATGGCCTACTCCTGTTCCTATGTTCCTAATTTTTGAGGGAATAGTGATTACAATCATATCAAACCCCACGTCCATTGGGGCTCCAATCACTGTTATTTGAATTACATGCTCCTGTAAATTTCATGAGTCATCCTTGAGCTTCTTATTAAATAGATTTCAGCTGACCCTTCGTCACCCTCCTGCTGTGGATAACCATTTTCATGAATGCTGTTTGGTTCCAGCAGCATTTTCTCCATGTACCTTTTTCTGACATGACTTTGCCTGTCATTCTGTATTCACAATGAGACACTGCATAAGCATTTAGTAACAGGACTTTGCAACTGCCTTCGGCTTATCAAGCTCAAGCTGATTTACTTCAACAGTTGACTGGCATTTGTTACATCTGACGTTTCTTGAGCCATGTTCCACAATATCTGTGGACCATGCAAGGTTAACAGTCGCAGTATCACAGAAGCTTGAAGCTCAGAGAAAGGCCTTCGACACCAATCCACTGTGCAATGCCAGTGACTTACTGTGAATGCCCTCACTTTTTAAAGCACACACAAATCTGTCTTGTAACCCTTTGTCTCATGAAATGCCCATGAAGTCCTCCAAACGTATAATGAAAACACAGATTTTAATAAGCCTGGATAAACTCTCCAACACCCTCAATGGGTAATTGATCCCCTTGCTCCAAACTGATGGCTTTCTTTAATTTCAAATGGCTTGAGAACGTAGTGCTGCTCAAGCTTTCGTGAAATATCTATCAGAGGCATGTCTTTTGGTTTACACATTTCTGGGCCTGCTTCAGTTAGCAACATTGCTCTTTTCCTAACCCCAGCTGTCAGGACAACAGCTGGATTGAATATCCAGAATATTATCAGGCGTGGGCAACGTCTTGAGCTGCTTCATATACGCATGTTTCATGTGTGATGGCATTCTCCCCGTTTCCCAATAATATTTCATGTGCAGCTTTTTTTGTAGTGTTGTAGTATTTTAGTGTATTGCCTTTCCACGAAGACCACATTTTAGCAAAAAATTCTCAAAAAAAAACATTCACAATTTCTCTACTGACTTGCCAGAAGCTTGTCCAAGCCAAATTTGGTCCCTAGGGTCATCCACAAAACGACTTCATAACCAAATGTAATCTCTTTTCAGAATAGACTAAACAATGTACTGCAGAATGAAAGTCAACAGCAAACTGAACCTATTTCTCCTGCTATGTACATACATATTAATCAGAAGAGAGCAATATTACAGTCTATTTCCAAAGATAGTGGTCAACACAGATAGGTAAACATACAGTTTATTTCAGGTGGGCTCCAAAAACCTTCAAAATCATACAGGAAATTCTGAAAGAGCAGTTCAGAACTAGGTGTAAAAAAAAATCTGCTTTCTCCTAAGATGTTGATACCAATGCAAATTAGCACAAGGACATGAAGAGAGATGGTGGAAAATGTTAATACCCACTGACCATAACACACCACAAGTCATTAGGGGATACTTCACCTTCTTTCTAACCGTACCTCTAAAGATGGTAATGCACTTAAAACTATTTCTCTCTTTGGTTGCTGTTCTCACTTGCTGATTCTTCCTGTTACCATGCACACTATGGCAGGCTGACTGAAACATACTGAACAGCCACGCACAGGGCACACTAAAATCAATTTCTGCTCTTTTATGAGAAACTGCCACAGAACTGGAGGAAGATAATCATCACAGGAAGGGGTTCTGCCAGGAACTGCAAACCATCAACAGCAGAAGAAAAATGACAGTCACGGGATGAAACTGGAAGCGTTTTGGACAACTTCCCTTCCTTTTCACCTTCTCACTCTTAGTCACACATGCAGCATGACAGCCTGGTGGTGAATTGTACCACATGGTAATCCTCATCAACCATCCCCAACCATCGCTAGGTCTTTCAAGTGACTTGAACGCTCCTGCCAGAGAAACTTCGGCTCAGTTGCAAAGTTAAGGTAACATCCCTCATATTTGGATTCCTTCACCAGAGGACATGTTTCGTTCAGGTGGAACCTTGTCGAGATACAAAGAACAAAGAACAAAGAAAATTACAGCACAGGAACAGGCCCTTTGGCCCTCCAAGCCTGCGCCGATCCAGATCCTCTATCTAAAACTGTCACCTATTTTCCAAGGATCTGTATCCCTCTGCTCCCTGCCCATTCATGTATCTGTCTAGATACATCTTAAATGACGCTATCGTGCCTGCCTCTACACACCTCCACTGGCAACGCGTTCCAGGCACCCACCACCCTCTGCGTAAAGAACTTTCCATGCATATCTCCCTTAAACTTTTCCCCTCTCACCTTGAAATTGTGATTGACTCCCCCACTCTGCGAAAAAGCTTCTTGCTATCCACCCTGTCTATAGCTCTCATGATTTTGTAGACCTCAATCAGGTCCCCCCTCAACCTCCATCTTTCTAATGTAAATAATCCTAATCTACTCAACCTCTCTTCATAGCTCGCACCCTCCATACCAGGCAACATTCTGGTGAACCTCCTCTGCACCCTCTCCAAAGCATCCACATCCTTTTGGTAATGTGGCGACCAGAACTGTATGCAGTATTCCAAATGTGGTCGAACCAAAATCCTATACAACTGTAACATGACCTGCCAACTCTTGTACTCAATACCCCGTCCGATGATGTTGGAGATCTTGCCTGCTGGGTGGTGACCTGGGCTTCCTCGTTTTGGTAAGGCACATTGAACCACACGTCACTCAGATAGTGGCAAGGCCATTGAAAGGAATTCACCTGGATTCAGAGGCGTGTGTGTGTGTGTGTGTGTGTGTGTGTGTGTCTATCTGGGTGTGCGCGAGTGTGTGAGTGTGTGTGCTTGTGCATATCTGTCTGTGTATAAGTGTGTGTGTGTATGTGTGTGGATGCGTGTGTGTATGTGTGTGGATGCTTTTGTGTGTGTGTGTGAGCGCGCATACGTGCGTGAAGGTGTGTGTGTGTGTGTTTGCGTGTGTGGGTGTGCATACGTGTGTGTTTATTTGTATGTGTGGGTGTGTATATGTGTGTGGGTTTTTATATATATATCTGTGTGGGCGTGTGTGGTGGTGATGGGGGTATGGGGCAGGGAGGGGAAGTCTCACTTGCTGGCAGCTGTTGCTCAAGCAAAGGCCAACAGCTGAGGCATGTCACTGGGAAGGTTGAGGCAGCCGCAGGGATAAAAAAAACACTGGAATCCTAGGATCAGGGAATGACCCAGATCACAGATAGGTAATATGAAGGTGGGGTGGGATTACATAGGGTTTCACAGGAAGAGGGACCAGGAGCTCGGCGGCTAGGGACAGCCAGTAGCTTTTTTCCAACCCTCCCAAGGTGACAAGTCAGTTGCATGTTTTCGCTGCTATGCTACCTGTACTGATAGGTTGCTGCCCTTAAATGGTCATTAATTGGCTATTTAAGGGCTCCCTAATTAAATATCCCTCCTGACTTCAAGTTCACCATCAGCGAGAGTAGAAGGTTCTCCTCTTTATACCTGACCCACTTCATCTCGTAATCATTTTAAAGGCTTGGTTATTTCACCCTTCAATCTTCAAAGGGCTACAAGCCAGATCAATACAACCTGTATGTATAATAAAATCCTTGAAGCCATGCCACCATTCTGATGCATGGGCACTGCAACACTCCAAGGCTAAAATATCATTTCTTGAGATCTTGTGTCCAAAATGTAACACTTCAGGGGGGTTTGACCACAACTCTCTACAATTAAACACATCCATTTGTATGACAATTCTCTTGTAGTATAGGTTGACATTCCATTAGCTTTTTGATTTCTTCTGTAATTTGTCTATTCAGATGCTCACATGCCTTTGTGCAAAGCCTTTAGGAACACGTGTCCCATGTTATTAAGGAAAACATTTACATTTCTCACATCTACTCTGTATATTACAGTTCAATAAATTATTAACCCATATAACAAAAATCCTTGCAACTTCTTGAGCTTTAACATTTTGCTAATATTGTCCATGTGCAGCAATTAATTGAAAGGCTTATAGAAGTTCAGATAAACAAAACCCATTGATATTCTTCTACTCACTACTCTAGAAAATTTTGATTTAATCAAATAAGAAATGATTAAATATCTTTTGATCACCAGATACTTTTTCAAATGTGTCAATTACTCTCTCTGTAACATCAGATTCCAGTAATTTGCACATAATATATTCCACACAGATCTGTATTCATTTGATTTCTCTGTCCTCCTTCTCAACAATATGGTGATATTGAAATTTCCCAAACTACCGATGCAATTCCAACTTCAAGAACGCACTGGAAATGTGTGGTTAATGCACTTTCAATTCCTTCACCTACATCTTTTAATATTCTAGATGAGAGACCTTCCAGTCCTAGAGACCTGTATATATACAGTTCCATTATTTTCTCCATTATCATTTTTAAAACCTAATATTGAATTCACAAAACTCATCCGATTCTTGTTGATATTTTGTTCTTTCCTCTACAATGAAAATACAACATAATAATATAAAAAGTGTGCTACTTCCTAACTGTCCATTGTATTCTTTAATGGACCCATACTCTTTTTCTCTTACTGTGATATGCCATGCTGTAACTTAGGACGTGGAAGAGAGAGAGGAACTTTGTGAAATTACAATCATTCAGGAAGAGTCGTTGAACAAAGAGATGGAGCTACGGACTGTCAAATCCTAAGTTCTTGATGGACTTCATCCTAGGGTCTTAAAAGAAGTGGCTAATGGGATAGTAGATGTGTTGGTGTTAATTTTTCAAAATTTGCTAGATTCAGCAAATGTTCCTTCAGATTGAGAAGTAGCAAATATACAACTCTATTTAAGAATGGAGAGAGGCAGCAAACAGGAAAGTATAGGGCAGTTAGCTTGACGTCTGACATTGATGTTGTAATCAATCGTGGGGAAGGTTATAGCTGGCAGTTAGAAAAACTGAAAGTAACCAGAAAGAGTCAGCACAGTTTTGCAAAAGAGAAGTCATATTTAACCAATTTGTTGGAGTTCATTCAAGGAGTAGCATGTGCTGCGAAGGGGAATTGTATATATAAAATTTGGATTTCCAGAAGGCATTTGACGAGGTGTCACATAAATGCACTTACATAACATAGGAGCTCATGGTCTAGGGGCTAACACAGTAGTATGGATTGAAGATTAGCTGACTGGCAGAAAACAGAGTACGCATAAATATGGGTTGAATCTTTCTTGGCTAAGTGCAAGTGACAACGTGTTTCTTTGAATCGTTTCTCACCCAGTGTTGATGCTTGGTGTGTTTGCTCATCATATCTTGCTGAATTTGCCTCATTAGCTACCTACTCTGCCCCTACCCTGTTGGTACTGAGTGGTACTGAGAGGTAGAGGAAGTGGATGCCAATCAAATGGACTGCTTTGTGCTGGATGATGACAAGCTTCTTCAGTGCTGTTGGAGCTGCACTCATCCAGACAAGTGGGGAGTATTCATCACACTCCTGACTTGTGCCCTGTACATGAAGGACAGGGTCTGGGGAGTCAAGAAGTGAGTTACTCGCCACTGTATTTATAGGTTCTGACTGCTCTTGTATCCTTTACATTTATATGTCGAGTCAAGTGTAGTTTCTTTCTCTATTCACTTGTGGGATGTTGCTGGCAGGCCAGCATTTACTACTGGTCCCTAGCTGCCCTTGAGAAAGTGGTAAAAACTGAAAGAACTGCAGACGCTTTCAGTCAGGAACAAAAATAAAAGTTTTTGGAAAAACTCAGCCGGTCTGGCAGCATCTGTGAAGAAAAAAATCAGGGTTAACGTTTCAAGTCCTTTGACATTCCTCACATCTGATTCCAGCCCCCAACTTACCATATGCCATTCCTGGAACAACTTGCCAGTGCCTGGATATCCAGGACTTAATTGGCATCCATCGCAGCCATGTCATTTTAAAAGCCTGACCAGACAAGCATGGCCAGTTCAGAAATGCCCTGTACGGTTCCTGAACATTTTCTCCAGAGATAGCGGGCAGGGGGAGATTGGTAACCCACTTTTTATGCAGGCACTTGGAGGTCCTACTGGTTGGGATGATGCAGGCATGGGCTGACCTCTTCCCCGAGGAACCACGGCACCAGATCATGCCAACCTAGTCCAACATTGGTATTCTGGTCCATTCAGTCTCTGCTCAGTGCAATCTGGGGGAATGTCCAGCACTGTAGGAATAAGGTTAAAAATCTTTGCTCCTCCACCAATGCAAATATCACCATTTTAGGACAGAGGAGAGGATAATTTTTTCCCCTCATGCATTGTGCGACTTTGAAACTCTGCGCAGAAGACAGTGGAGATGGAATAATTAAGGTGAAGGTAGATAGATTCTCGTTAGGCAATGGAATCACAGATTATTGGGGGTTGGTAGGAATGTGGAATTTGAATCACAAACAGATCAGCAACGAATGGCAATGCAGGCTTCAGAAGCTAAATAGTCTACTCCAGCTCCAAGTTCATATGTTCTGTGATATAAACTACCTGATATACTTTTTTAGATATCATTTATCTAACAGATGGGTTTTGGATTTTAGCTCAGTGACATTTGGTTTTTCTGTCTATCACAGAAACATTATTACCTATGTAAGTATTTCTGTAGCCATGGTGATTTCATTTACAACAGTTTGGCAACACTAATGGGGTTTATTTACCTTTGAATATTTTATGGCTTAGCAAGGTAAACCATTGCACTTTAAGATCTGTGAGAGATTTCTAGGCTTAGAGGATTTTTTGGGCTTAGGGAAAATATCCATACCTCAGTGAGAAATACATTTTTCAGTTTTGATTGTTTGTCAGAAGTTATGTAAGCTCGTAGATAGAGATGCTTCTAAGATGGAGTTGATGGCCTAGAGGTAATTATCGCTAGGCTATTAATCCAGAGACCCTGATGATATTCTGGGGACCTGGGTTCGAATCCTGCCATGGCAGATGGTAGAATTTGAATTCAATAAATATCTGGAATTAGAGGTTTAATGATGACCATGAATCCATTGTCAATTGTCAGGAAAACCCCATCTGGTTCACTAATGTCCCTCAGGGAAGGAAACTGCCATCCTTACTTGGTCTGGCCTGCATGTGACTCCAGACCCACAGCAATGTGGTTGACACTTAATGCAACCTGGGACATGTAACAAATGCTGGCCTGGCCGGTGCCGCCCACATCCCGTGAATAAATTAAGAGTAGTACTCCTGAGGAAAAAGTGGCAAATGTAGTAAAATTAGATAACCTGAGACTAAGGGGTTAATAGTAGTTTGAAACTATAAGTATTGGGTTAAAACCCTGAAGAGGTTACTTGAAGCTGAGTATGTTTAAACTCAGGTGTATGATAGCTCCACCAAGAAGCGATAAGTGTTTCCTGTATTAGTGTTAAAGTCACAGTTAAGTTAAGCCTATTGAGATGGTAGGAATACTTTTTTCTCTGGTCTGGGGTGACCTTGTAGTGGTTTATAAAATCATGAGGGGCATATATAAGGTGAATAGCGATGGTGCTTTCCTGAGGCTAGGAGAGTTCAAAACCAGCGGGGCATATTTTTAAGGTGAGAGGAGAAAGATTTAAAAAGGACAATGAGGAGAAACGTTTTTACACAGAGAGTGGTTTGTGTGTGGAATAAACTGGTAGAGGTATTGGTTGATTCAGCTATGATTACAACATTTAAAAGACATTTGGATAAGCCCATGAATAGGAAAGGTTTGGAGGGATGTGGACCAAATGCAGGCAGGTGGCATTAGTTTAGTTTGGGAATATGCTCAGCATGGACGAGTTGGATCGAATAGTCTGTATCTGTGCTGTATGATTCTATGACTCTATGAGTACTGCATAAGGGATACTGTTGGCTACTGTATAAAGGAAGTTTATTTTGGAACTTGTGAAGGAGTATCTTTGGATTAAGGGAATTATATTTTTTACTGTGTGGGTAAAAATCTTTGAACTTGTTATTAATAGCGTGGTTTATTCTATTTTATATTTATCTCTTTTGTTCAATTCACTTCTTTGTGTTTATATTACAATGAGAGTTCACCTCATCAAAACTGAAACAAAACAGAAGATAATCTATCCAGCCAGGTTTCAGCCTGGGATCTGACTTATCCAGTAATTTCATCAGTTGGGATCATAACCGTCATACATTGAAATAATATGTTTGCTGTCACCTTTGACATTCTTTGCAGGTTCTTTCCCATGTTTCCACTTTTTTAAATCTTATTACTTTCTTATCAGCCCTTCATTGTTTTTCATAACTGTCCCATTCTGAACAATTTCTATTTTTCCTTTTACTTGTACAAGACTTTTTTTGTTAGCTTGTTCCATCTCTGATTTGTTGATCATGATTGTTTAGTTACACAAGGCAAGTCTTTGCTTTTTAGGAATGCGTACTGGTTTTATATTGTCCCAAATATTCCCTCAAACCCTTTCCACTATTTATATGTAAATTTCCTTGTTGACAGTAAAACCTGCTTTCCTGCAGACAGTTTTATTATTATCTCTTCAAAGTTTATCTGCTTCTACTTTAAATTATTTTATGACCATCCTTCTCTTCCTCATAACTAACATACAGTTCAGTCATAGTATGACTGATATTTGCAAAATATTCTCTTACTGTCATACTGTAAACTAATTCTGGTTAATTACTCGCTATGTCCTGTTCTCTCTGACAGCTTCAAAACCTACTAGGCTGGACTGTTGTCTTCAATGTGGGTTGTGGGGGAACAGGAAAATTCCCATATATGCCTGTCTGCATTGGGAAAAAGTAAGCCTAGAGTTGGGATTTTCATTGCAGGTATAGGGGAGGGCTGCAGTCAGCTATAGAATGCTTGGAGTCTAAATGCAGCAATTTATATTCAAGCATCAGCTTCTTGCTTTTTACAGTATATAGAGCTACTTGAAAATTGGAAGAAATACTAATTAAGTGCTACCACAGTAGTAAATATTGGTCTGCTGCCTCCCGACTTTGAAGCGCAAACAGGGAGGTAGCAGGACAATATTCAGCTCAAATCTGTCACCCACATGCCTTGCAGAATATTAGCCTATCATGTTATTTGGAAGAAGCATATGTTTACTGTTGCATCAGTATATGGATTTCTCTTTTACTTCGTGTATCAATTTATATTTATTAAAACCATGCACCTTCTCAATATTCTCCCTAGTTTCCTATTTTCCTGGGACACAAACTTACTGTGACCTAAAAGGGAGGTGATCAACTAAGTGTCAGCTAATGACGTCCTGACTCAATGGTAAAACAGAGCAGGTACCCGAACACAGAATTAACCCGCTTCTGATTTTCTAGATCCAAATAATACCAAGATTAGAAAATTCTAAATCTGAAAGTAGCAGAACCTGGAGAGATCTCTGCACTCAGTTTCCCTAGTCTGCATTCCCTTTCAGCAAGACTTTATGGGAATCAGTTTTGAGGTTATATAGCCAGTCACTGCACTGTTAAACCTGGTACAACTGTAAAGCTACACTAAATGCTCAACACGATGCCTCAAGGCCAGGCTTAACCCACACTTTTGCTTGGGTTATATAATTTGATTAGTTTGCTCATTTCATGTCAATGAAAGTTCAGTTTGTCTCATGTGCCTCTATGAATCCATAAAATCGAGTTAATTGCATGAATGGATGTTCATGTGTGATGGATCGGTGTGGTATCATGCCTTGTTAGGATTATGTGCTGGAAATCGAGCCCCACTATACCCAGAGTTGTAACAGAAGTTAAGGATCTTATAAAAGAATGCAAAATCCAATTTATTTAGCTCTATAGTCCCAGGTTAATTGAAAGCATGGACCAGCTTCCTGCACTTAACAAGAATTATTATTTATTACAAATAAAGTTATCACACAAACCAACAATTTTTTTCCCACCAGTGCAAAGGAAATGAAGTACAAGAACAGTTCCTCCAATGGATTTTAAACACTTTTTTGTAGTTCAAGCTGACCACACTCCTTGTCTGTGTCACAGTTCTGAAGTCAGAGCTACCTCAATTGACACAAGCAGTGTAACATAACTGACCATCTAGTAATTTTATTTAATTTCTGCAGGAGACCTTTAGGAATAATTCATGCCTGTAACTTTTCTTAGTATGTCTCAACAATAGTTTAGTAGACCATGGGTAATGTAGCATGTCATTTACAGTTTGATCTGCCAGTCTAATGAAGCATTATTTCAGTGTTATGTTGCTCATGATCCACTCAGAAAAGAAGCAAGATGGCTGCCCTTCACAGCGAGCTGACATCTATCAAGGGGCAGCAGCACTGCACACCAATTATTACACTGCTGTTGACAATACACCTGCATTGAAATTTCATCGCTCTCCCAGCTTCACATTTAATTGGGAACAGTGCAACAACTCATTATTTAATTTAACAGTTTCTTATAAAAGATATAAATGTCCCAAGACCGATGAAGAATTAATTTAATACTGTGTTCCACAAAGTGCAGCAGAACACCCAAGACACAACACCCTGTCGCATTATTTTGTCCAAGAAAATTACCCTGAAACCCTTGAATGTGAAAATGTTTCACGCTAACTGCCATTTGCTTCATCTATTTTCTTCAACTTTTATACAAAACACATTTTTTTCAAAATTCTTCAGAATGTTGAAACTTTCCAAAATCACATTTTATTTTGATAAATTTATTGCACATTATTCTGCTTAATGGCTTCAGGAATCAACATAAATAAAATGGATTATCTTTATCATATGCATCTAGTATAAAAAGGGGTTACATGTTACTCTTTCATGACTGCCAATTTAATAAAACAAATTTCCAAACATGGTCTGCTATTATGAAATGCCCCTTTCTTTCAATGCATTGTCCCAAAAGTAATCCTGATGCTTATTCTATGATCTGGAAATCGATGAAATTGTGTTAAATTGGGGGCAAAGGTATATTGCTGCAGAATTTCAGAATGCCTGCTTATCTGGTAACTCAATCGTGTATCAGTTGTAAGTTGCAGCCCACTTTAGCGTGCTGATCAATCAAGTATTTGAACCTACAAAGCAGCAAAATGGAGTTTAAATTATTTATCGTTATTAAATCAACAACAGTAACTTCAATTTTATAAATTAAGTTTAACATACACAAGCACTATATGTGGATTACAGCACCAAATCCTGGAGGGGAAAGAAAATGTAGCTATGTTTTGAACTAGTTGAAGTTGACAAGTAGTAGCCTGTGTACAATTGTATCTATGTAGCAACTTGAATGTGGTTAAATATCTCAAGATGTTTCACAGCAGCAGGATCAAACACAATCTAACATTGAGGCTCATAAGGTCCCATTACAGCTGTAAGTCAAACATTTGTCAAAAAGGTAGGTTTTGAGAAGCTTCTCGAAGAAACAAAGTGAGGTCCAGAGATTGACAGATTTAAAAAAGAATTCCTGTGCTTAGGATTGAAGCAGAAGAAGACATACCTCACAATATAGCAGTAATGCAAATTGGGGATAGGGATGAGCATGAGCTGAGAATTGGAGCACTGCGCAAATCTCAGATGGTTGAAGGGCTGGAGGATGTTACAAAGAGGGGAAGGAAGTGAGGCCATTAAGAGATTTTTAAATACTTATGACAAGATTAAAATTGAATTTTTTTCAATATAGATTAGCAAATAAGAGTTGAGAGCAAAAGGAATTTGGCACAAATTAGCATATAAGCAGCAGAGTTTTGAATGTCATCAAGTATATACAGAATGAGAAAATGGGAGGTTGGCAAAGAGAGCAGTCAAGTAAAAAGTTAATAATGTTAATGTTAACAAAGACATGTTAAGGGTTACAGCAGGTGAGGTAAGGATACAGGCAGATGATGTTATGAGAATGAAGCATGATGATGAAATGATGTGTAGTTGAAAGCTCACCTTGAGTTAAATGTGATGTCAAGGTTGCAAGTGACCAGTTCAGCAACAGGCATTCGACAGGAAGAAGAATGGATTTAGTGTTGAGGGAATAGAGTTTATGTTGATGCTGAAGACAATTGCTTTATCTTCTCAATATTTCATTGGAGGGAATTTCTGCTCAATCAAAACTGAATGTTGGCTGTGCAGCTTGACATATCACAGTTGGTCTAGGGGCTCAGAGAGATGGTGGTGAAGTATAGCTGAAAGTCATCAGCATAAATATAAAACTTGACACTGTGTTTTCAGAAGATGTCACCAGTGACTATTATGGAGATAACAAATAGGAGGGAACCAATGATTGATCTTCTGGGGACTCCAGAAGTAATTGTGCAGGAATAGGAAATGGAGCCATTTCGAGCAATTGTCTGGCTGCTACTGGATTGATAGTTGAGTGCAGTCACAGCCAAGTGGAAGAAGAGAAGTTGCAGGAGGAGGAGAGTGGGGCCAACTCTGTCAGAGACTGCAGATAATTTGAAATGGATAAGGAGAAATGCAAGACCAGCAAGGAATACATTGGGGTAATTAAATATGAAGGCAATAACACCGCAGAAGAAGGTTATAGTGGTGGAGGGACTGGAATCGGGTAGAATGAAGTTGACATAATATGTCTTGGTGACCATACAGTCTGATGGTAAGTTGAGGGTTGAACACGATGGCTACGTAAATAGCCTTTTGTTCAGTCTAAAAACATGGTTAAGGTAGGGGATACTTTAGGGGAAAGGGAGTAAGATTTGTGGCAGGTTTAGAAAACAATGGGATAAAAGAATAAAATATTCATATATAATGGACCACACCAGCAATAAATTTTCTTTTTTCATTGTTCTGTGTAATCAGGCCCAAGTAACATGTAGGAAAGGAAAGTTTGCACTGAAAGCATCGTAATATGGAGCTTTGGTGAACTATTCATTGAACCTAGTTCTTCAGTTCACTGGGCTGACTAGTACATTGTGTGAGTGATCTTCCCATGTGACTGAGACACAATTTTATTAAATAATCCATCTTCAGGATGGGGTCCTGAAGAGGTCACCCACTGGTGCTGTAGTGTTTAGGAAGTTGATTTTGATGTCATGAATATGGCCAAAGTAGCTATACTTTGTATGACTAATCCGAAGCTAAACATTCATACAGTTGATTGCTACACAGACCCCTTAGGAAACAGATAGCCCATTGAATGCTGGTCATGAACGAGAGACATACAAGCAGCAACTCACCAAAATTTTAAAGCTTTCACATTTACATTTAAAAAGAACTTGATAGAAAGTACACACTGATGGCTCAAGCTGCGTCCCAGTAGCTCAGTAGCTCACAGCAATCTCTCTTAGCACCATTGGCTAGCACCTGCACAGTTAGACTTTGGAAGATGCAAGTAATGAGCTCAAGGAAGTAACACCAGTGCATGGGTGATAAGTAGTAAGTGCGGTTGGCAGATGAGAAACAGTCACATACTTCCCAGAGGATGAGTGTGACTCTTTCTTCAGTTCAGGGACAAGGGAATCTGACCTTGAAAGGTCTGTTTATAAAGTTGCTCTTGAGCAGGAGTTGCTATAAGGACATATAAACCTATTCAAGATGTGCTGCATGGTCTCCAATTTGATTGAGGATCAATAGAAGCCTCTATATTTATTCACTTGTGGAATTTGAGGATTGCTGGTGAAACTAGCATTTGCTGTATGTCCCTAATTGCGCCTCACATAGTGGCATTGAGCCACCTCCTTGAACAATTCCATGTGGTGTAGGTCAGGCAGGTATTCCAGGATTTGTCTCAGAGACAGTAAAGGACTAGAGAATATTTCAGTGTCAGGATTGTCTGTGTTTTGAAGGGGAATTTGCAGATGGTAGTGTTTCCATGCATCTATCACCCTTGCCTTCTAACTGGTCATGGTCAAGTTGCTGTGAAGGAGGCTTGGTGAGTTACAACAGTGTACTGTGTCAATGGTACATATGCTACCACTGTGCCAGTGATGGATATATTAATTTGGAAGGTTGTCATAGGACTGTCAGTCAAGCAGGCTACTTTGCTCTGGATAGTGTTAAGCTTCTCGAGTGTATTTAGAATTGTGTTGATTCAGACAAAATGGAGCATATTTTATCACACTTCTGACTTGTGCTTTGTAGGTGATGAACAGGTTCTGGGAGATCAATCTTATGGGTAACCTCATGAATAGGACCTCGGCCATCAGCTCACCATGTAGGTTTGATGCTGAAAAAGATCTTTTCAAAACTATCCTACATAATGACAGATGGTCTAATGAAATCATTCATTGTATATTGCAAAAACTCATGAAAGACCTCATGTCCACCATGTCCACAGGAGATGCTGTCCCAAAAAAATTGAACAACAGATGAAGCTAACTGTCTCAAACTGTGATGAAGCAATAAGCCCACAAGTCGCTTTCTCTACAAACGGGATGCTGTTGTCAAGTCAAAAGGTTACTCTGTCTCGCACCCAAATGAGTAAAATGACATAAGAGTTTTATTGTCGGCATGATGCCAGTTATCTGGGCCAAGCGTCCCAATGCAGACCATATCAAACAATATGCTTCATCGACCATTTGAAACACATATAGTGTGCCAATCCTGCTCAAATTTCATGTGATTAAAAGCCTTTAAAAAAGTATGGCCGCCATTAGATGTGACCCTGCTATTGGAAATCATTTATGAAATAATCCAGTATGAGCCAAAAGTTATATCAGAAACTAATTGAAGATCAATAGCTGGGCTTGCACTGTAAGACACTTGCAAGGACAGGTAGTTCTGCTATAACGCATGTTTTGTTAACATGAATTGGCCATAATGCGATTGATGAATAGTGGACACTGTTTGGACAACGTGAACTTTCTGCTCTTCAGGTATAGTGATTTTCTATAACGATTTCCCTATAACGTGATTTTCTATCATGCAAGGTCACACAAGAATGCAACTATCATGTTATAGGAGAACTACCTGTACTAGAAACTACATATATTCACACACAGGGCCTGGTTTTAAGCTTGCAAAAGGAATTTGTACATGCATTGCACAATTTGCATGTTTAAAAGAAAGTGTAATGGAGACTATCAATCTGTGCTGCATTCCCAAGGCAACCATTCTGACCAAGCAGAATCCACTTGCTCGGGCTGAGAATCAAGATTGACAGCTAAGTGGTTTTGCTTCATCTCCACATCAGCGATAGTCCAATGATGGCACCCTCCTTTCATTTCAGTCTGTTCCGATACCTGGGAGCCTATGTGAATCCCCAGTTTATGACTACTATCTGAATCGAAACAAAATTCAACTACTAGAACTTAATAGTTTCCCTTCCTTCCTTTAAATAAAAACAAACTTAAGTATACAAGCAAACATATTTTTAAAATGTGTGTTAAACCCAGAACATCCTTTGAGAGAAGCCCTTGTGCTCAAAATGCTAACAATTTTGATGCATTTGTCTTTCTTTTCCTGGAACAATCTGACAGTGGAAATCCACCCAGTTAATTTTAGAGAATTCCTCTCTCTCCAGCATTTGTTCCAAGTTAGCTGGTTCATTCTAGAGGGCGGAATCTTATAGGGGTCTGAGCCATGAGGGTTATGGTAGAGTCATGTAAGGCCTATTTTGAAGTGGGCACGATTTCACATCAACTTCCATGTATTTGACAAGCAGTGTGATGAGTTTCTTGGTAGACATCAACAAAGGATAAATATGGTTCAATAAAGAAGGCAGAAGGGCACACCGTGAATTGTACCAGGCATATCTAAAAATGAGGTATCAACCTGGTGAAACTGTAAAACACGACTACTTGCATGCCAAACAACATAAGCAGCAAGTGGTAGACTGAGCTAAGCGATCTCACAACCAACATTTAACTGAGCGTAATCCTTGAGGTTCTCTACAAAAACTGGAGTCAATAGGTATCAGGGAGAACTCTGCAGTCACACCTGGCACAAAGAAAAATGGTTGTGGTTGTTTGAGGTCAGTCAACTCAATTTGAGGACATTTCTGCAGGAGTTCCTCATGGTAGTATCCAAGGCCCAGCCCACACTAGTAGCTTCAACGAGGAACTTCCCTCCATCATAAGGACAGAAGTAGGGGTGCTCACTGTTGATTGCACAATGTTCAGCACCATTCGCGACTCCTCAGATACTACAGCAGTTCATGTCCAAATGTAGCAAGAGCCAGGCTTGGACTAAAGAGTGGAAAGTAATATTCATTCCACACAAATGCTACCCAAGGATGATCTCCAACAAGAGAGAATCCAACCATTATTTCTTGGCATTCAAAGGTGAACCCCTCACTATCAACATCCTGGGGTATACCATTGACCAAAAACTCAACTGGATTCACCAGATAACTACACTGGCTACAACAGCAGGTCAGAGATTAGGAATCCTGCAGTAAGTAATTTACCTCCTGACTCCCCAAAGCCTATTCACCATCCACAAGGCTGGATGGAATATTCCTCACATGCCTAGATGGGTGCAGCCCCAGCAACACTCAAGAAACTTGACACCATCCAGAACAAAACAGACTGACTGATTGACTGGCACCACATCCATTCCCCGCACCTCTGACACTCAGAAGCAGCAGTGTGTGCGATCTACAAAACGCACTGCAGAAATTCACCAAACCCATGACCATTTCCATCTCAAAGAACAAGGGCAATAGTTTGTATGAGAACACTACCACCTGCAAGTTCCCCTCCAAACCACTCCTTATCCTGACTTGGAAATATATCACCCTTCCTTCAGGGTCGCCGTTTCTCTACCGAACAGCATTGTAGTCAATCCATAGCATGTGGACTGCAGCAGTTCAAGATGGCAGCTCATCACCACCTTATTAAAGGTAACCTGAGATGGACAATAAATACTGGCCAGCTAGCAATGTCCACATCCTTCGAATGAATTTTAAAAGAATAGCATTTTCATGTTCCCTAACCTTGCGTCAATTCTCACTGCTTCATAAATGGTGATAATAATTTGACCAATCTGTCTCACAGACTATTTACGTGCAAGTGCTATCCACATTTTAAAAAAATTTATAATAAACGTATTCAAATGACTAGAGCTCATCATGAATATAATTTGTGTATACTTATCATTATTTTCTCCCCTTCCTCAAAATTGTCTGTCATGAGACATTTCAAGGACTGTGGCTCTCTATTTTGGATAGTTCACTGATGTCACTTCAAGTCACACCTAAAGCAACTTCTCATGGTTCCTTGAGAATTCAAGGATGCAGGGTGTATTTGCCTATCAATTCAATTCTGTTGTTCTGCTGTAAAGTCAGATCTAAATCTGTTTTCATTCTGCTTAACTTTAATCCTTCCTTTTGATGATATCTGCCTCTTGTTTTCAACAAATTTGAAACCTGTTAACCAACGAACATTCTTTTCTCTGTAGCACAGTCCAAAGTCTCATCTGTTCCAAAAATTCCAAAGGAAATGATAGTTGCCCCAGGACTTTTTTCAAGGCATTTAATTAAACTATCTTCTTCTCCAAGTGCACAAGTTAGAACCTAATTCCCATTCATATGAGACATATTAGCATATAAACCAGCAACTCAAAACTATTGTACCTATACAGGGAGCACAACTGCATTTATATTTGATAGAATTTTAACGTGTAGCCACTTATTCACTTAACCCTTCCACTGGCTCAGAGTCAGAGGGCATCAGAAAATAATTTTAAACTGGTTTAAACTTTCTTCCCACCATTTTCCACAATGGACTGGGATTTCAGTTTTATATTTGTCCGTCAGTTGATGCTTTTGCAATTTTCAAACTTTATCTTTAGACAACCATCTTTTGCTATCTTATTCTAAATCACATATCCAGGTGAGGGACAAAACTGACACCAATTGTTACATGCTTAAAGATTGTTTTTACAGCGATACGCATTACAAACATGCATCGCCTAACTCAATGACCTAACAGTTTCAGCATGTTCCAACATGTAGGAACCCAAACAATTGCCCAGTAAATACACTGACAATTAAATATTCAATTATGATGCAATTAGCAATGGAAAGCTGTTGTAACTCTTCTCCAAACCACCCACCCCCAAAATTGAAAGATCCTTTTAACCTTCCCCCCAACCCCAATATCTAATTGAAGAGGGCTTTCTATTAAAAGGATTATCCATAAAAGTCAACTGTCTTACAGAATATACAAGGTATGTTCCATGAAATAGTGACTCAGTGCAGTTGCTTATGTGCAATTTTGCAACTTGTGTCAAAAAGAATGGCTGTATTTGGGAATGGTTCAGCTTTTTTACCCAGCAGTCATTGCTGATTGATGAATTGCCATACTCTGCCATCGATAAGATTGAGTTGGATTCACTGGATCAAAACCTATGGAATATACTGGATGATTTTGACCTCTGGTGGCGTTAAACTGCAGCTTAACTGGTTCAGTCCTATCTTCTGTACTCTGGGATTTTGTTCATATAAAGTCTTATACAATCATTAATGCACATAGCAGCCTAGACTGCATTTTTGGAAGGATGCCTTTCACACTTACTTCAGTAACTTACTATCCTCGTAGACAACAAGACATTAACATTTTAAATGTAGCATCCTAAGTAAAGGAGCAAAATTTCAAAAGTTATCTTTGGAGCAATATGAATGGAACTTGAAAAGAAAATAAGACATTGTTTACAGATTAAAAATTGCTCTATGCATGGGGGTGACTCTCTGCTTCTTGGTTTTCATTCTAAATCTAATTCTCACTTTCTTGCCTTGCCAGTGTCTTTCCCTCTCTCTTAAGGGATATATTTCCTCCTGCAGTGTAAATGAGCTAGCACTTCATTTACTAAGCTGTTATGCTGCCTCTAGTTGCATCATAGAATCTGATATTTTTCACCAAAGCTGAAACAACATGATTAGATCCATAAGCAGGAATTACTGGAGAAACTCAGCAGGTCTGGCAAAATCTGTGGTTGAAAGCAGAGTTAATATTTCAGGTCCAGTGACCCTACTTCAGAATTGAAAGTAGCTCGCAAAAAGTGGTATGCTGAAGACGGAGGACAGGAGTAAGAGGCAGTTTTGTAATGCAGGCAACGCAACTGTTAATTTGTACACATTATGGTCCGACAAACAGTAATGTGATAATGACCAGATAATCTGTTCCTTGGTAATGTTGCTTGAGGCGTACATATTGTCAGGACATCAGGGAGAACTGCCCTGCTCTACTTTGAAGATGGAGTTGGAATCTTTTAAATCTATATATAATGAGCAGATGTGAAATGACACTTGAACCCATAACCTTCTGTCTCAGTGGTGAGTGTGCTATAAACTGAGCCAAAATTGATACAAATATATTCCATCATTAATGCCTAGAGGCTATGAATAACTGTCCAATTAATGTCCCACACTCTTACAACATCTCCTTACTGTTTAATACAATGATTAACCAACTTTGTTTTGCTCAGCAACAGAATTATTATGATTTTCAAACTTCTCCAAAAAAAGTTTTGGAACATACACTATCATCTGATAATTGCCAGATCTTGAAATAAAAGTAAAATAATTTTCCATCTTCAGATCTAATCACTTTGTTCTGAGTAAGAACCAGTCACTTTGTGAATGTTTAACTTGTGACTACATTTAGAATTAGTAAGGTTTCACTAGTAGCACAAAGTCTTTTTACATGAATTGTAAAACTTGGCTCACATGCATGTTAGTCCAATCTCCCATCTTCCCTACAAGGAATAGTTTACACTCTGCTGAAGGGAAAGACCAGTGTAATTGAAATAATAAAATACATTCGCATAGGCCCTACAATGACTTTCTTGTTCTTGTAGCTTTATCTCTAGCTCACACTTTGTCCATGTAAAAATTGCGCAAGACAAGTCCACTGGCTTAGTACGCAAAAAGGTCTTTAAATCTATCGATGCCAAAGATGCCAGAAAAGTTGATTGTTTTATTTTCTGTAGGCATTTACTTACGGCTGTTTTGTACTTTGTGTACTGATTTATGTGCTCTGGACAACTATTTCCGCATTTATTGACAATAGTTTCACACAGTTGGCAATCTCAGTATAACTTGCAGAAATAAAGAATATTGCGGATGGCGTGGAATTAAATGGAATGATTTAGACGAGAAAGAAGAGCTTACTAGGTATCTGTTTGACCAAGTGTCGGTACTATCAGCTTTGAGTCAGTAGCATGAGAATTCAATCTTCAATCTAGTACACATGAGCATGCAATGTAGTTGACAACTTAGAGGAGTATTTTTTTCTGGACAATTTTTTTTTTAACCTATCTCGGTAGATGTAAAGGGTTGCTTATCGATGTTTTGAAGAATGGAATGCTTTTCTAGAGACCTTGTGAAAAAGTTATCCCTTAATCAATATTTCCAAAGATTGTTTGTCTCATTAAGTTTCTGAGGTCACTCAACCTGAAACGTTAACTCTGATTTCTCTCCACAGATGCTGCCAGACCTGCTGAGTTTTTCCAGCAATTTCTGTTTTTGGTTCATCTCATTGTTGTTTGTAGGAACCTGAGGTTTGCATGTCACAGCTCAAGGCTACTTCAAACAAACCCAGCAATCTCTGGAGAAACTCAGCAGCTCTGGCAGCATCTGTGGAGAAAAAGCAGAATCAATGTTTCAGGTCCAGCGACTGTTCTTCAGAACTGACTGAAACTAGGAAAAGGTGGTATATATGTAAGGTCCTGGGGAGTACTGCTGCACAAAGAGACCTTGGAGTGCAGGTTCATAGTTCCTTGAAAGCAGAGTCACAGGTAGATACGATAATGAAGAAGGCATTTGGTATGCTTGCCTTTATTAGTCAGTGCATTGAGTATAGGAGTTGGGAAGTCATGTTGCAGCTGTACAGGACATTGGTTAGGCCACTTTTGGAATACTGCGTGCAACTCTGGTCTCCCTGCTATAGGAAGGATAGAACATAGAACATACAGCAGAGTACAGGCCCTTCGGCCCACGATGTTGTACCGAACTTTTACGCTAAACCTAAGGTCTATCTAACCCCCGCCCCTACCTTATACTATCATCCATATGCCTATCTAATAGCTGCTTAAATGCCCCTAATGAGGCCGACTCCACTACTCTCTCCGGCAATGCATTCCACGCCCCTACCACTCTTTGAGTAAAGAACCTACCTCTGACGTCTCCCCTATATCTATCTCCACTTATCTTAAAACTATGCCCCCTCATAATAGCTACCTCCACCCTCGGAAAAAGTCTCTGGTTGTCTACTCTATCTATACCTCTGATCATTTTGTACACCTCTATCAAGTCACCTCTCATCCTTCATCGTTCTAAAGAGAAAAGCCCTAGCTCTCTCAACCTTTCCTCATAAGACCTTCCTTCCATTCCAGGCAACATCCTAGTAAATCTCCTCTGCACCTTTTCCAATGCTTCCACATCTTTCCTGTAATGAGGCGACCAGAACTGGACACAATACTCCAGATGTGGCCGAACCAGGCTTTTGTGTAGCTGCAGCATAACTTCATGGCTCTTGAACTCAATCCCTCTATTAATGAAAGCTAACACACCACACGCCTTCTTAACAACTCTATCCACCTGGATGGCAGCTTTCAGAGAACTGTGGACATGAACCCCAAGATCCCTCTGCTCCTCCACACTGCCAAGAATCTTTCCGTTAACCCTGTATTCTGCTTTCAAGTTTGTCCTTTCAAAATGAATCACCTCACACTTTTCAGGGTTAAACTCCACCTACCACTTCTCAGCCCAGCTCTGCATTCTATCAATGTCCCTTTGTAACCTAGAACAGCCCTCTGCACTATCCACGACTCGACCCACCTTCATATCGTCCGCGAACTTACTAATCTACCCTTCCACACTTACATCCAAATCATTTACAATATGTGTTGTGAAACTTGAAAGAGTTCAGAAAAGATTTACAAGGATGATGCCAGGGTTGTAGGGTTTCAGCTATAGACACAGGCTGAATAGACTGTGGCTATTTTCCCTGGAGAGTCGGAGGCTGAGGGGTGACCCTATAGAAGTTTATAAAATCATGAGGTGCATGGATAGGGTGAAGAGACAAGGTCTTTTCCGTGTGGTGGGTGAGTCCAAAACTAGATGGCATAGGCTGAGGGTGACAGGGGTAAGATTTAAAAGGGACCAAAGGGGTAACATTTTCACACAGAGGGTGGTGTGTGTATGAAATGAGCTGCTAGAGGAAGTGGTGGAGGCTGGTACAATGACAACATTTAAAAGACATCTGAATGGGTGTACGAATAGGAAGGGTTCGGAGGGATATGGGCCAAATGCTGATTTATTAATAAACATTTATTTAGGATATCTGGCCAGCATGGACCAGTTAGACCAAAAGGTCTGTTTCCGTGCTGTGTATCTCTATGACTTTAAGAGGGGTGGGGAGGGGGATAAAGGAGGAAATGATAGGTGGAGATAGAGCCCAGAGAGAGAGAGAGAGAGAAGCAGCAGTTGGGCAGACACGGGAACGGATAATGGGAGTCAAGGGGGAGGCAATTGCCTCGTAATATTATCTTTTAATTCCAAAGACCCAGGTAATGTTCTGGGCACCAGGGTTCAAATCCTGCCATGGAAGATGGTGGAATTTGAATTTAATAAAAAATATCCAGAATTAAGAGTCTAGCGGTGACCATGGAAAACCATTGTCGACTGTCGGAAAAACCCATCTGGTTCACTAATGTCCTTAGGGAAGGAAACTGCTGTCCTTACCTGGTCTGGTCTGGTATACATGTGACTCCAGACCCACAGCAACATTGTTGACATTTAATCACCCTCTGGGCACTTAGGGATGGGCAATAAATGCTGGCCTGGCCAGTGACTCCCACATCCCGTGGGGGTCATGCTCATGGATACAAGTGAAGCTATCATTTAAGACTTTAATTAAGTTTACAATATTAAAGAAGTGCTGGCAGAGTTGATGTGAACTTGGTCAATGGTAAGAAAGTAGAGAGCAGTGGTCAGTGATTGCGTAGTCAGTGGTACACCCAGGTTTCCATTTTAATTCCAAAGCTGTTTCTGATACATAATCTGGACTTTGATATACAGTGCACAGTTTCAATGCTTGCTAATGACACAATATCTGGTTATGTAGCAAACAGCAAGAAAGACAGTAACAGACTCCAGGAAAACATAGACTGATGGTAAGGGCAGACAAATTGCAGATGAAATTTAGTGCAAACATCTTGGAAGTAAAAATATTAGCTACAGTAAATCCTCACTTAAAACGGTTTTACTTAAAGTTGCAATTGTCAGGAAACTCAATACAATTTTAAGTGAGTTTCCTGACAATTGCAACTTTAAGTAAAACAATTTTAAGTGAAACCTGTTTTAGCAAAAGAATCAATGTTAAAGCCAGAGTTAGGATTGTGTGGATACTTTGTGCTCAGATGTACAGGTTGAAATACTATACCATATGTTTGAAGTACTGTGTATCCCTAACTGAAGTAAGTTGCAAAACAAAATAATTTACTCAATATCAAATAAACATGGGGCAGTTATATTTCAGGACATTTCTAAACCGAAACCAACTTTAAAACAATACTAAATTGAAATTATGTTCATTCTTAAATGCTTACAGTACCCCTCAAAATAAAGTAAACTTAAAAATACTGAATAAATACAACATATGTGTAATTACTCAACATATATATATGAAAAAGTAAACTCTCTTGATGAAGTTCTAATTGATCATGCTCTATCTGGTGGCTGACATTGGTCAATGCAGGGAAAACTACCTGAACTGATTAACGTCTGCCACTAGGTGGGGCCCAGGCCTTCAGTGCAAGGGCAGATGTCAGCCCAGAGAAAGCAGACACTGCCCACTTTAAAGGGCAAGAAAAGAGCCTAGAGATGGGGTTGTGAAGAGGGACTGAGGGCAGGGACAACTGGAGGAAGGCCTAGAAGACTGAATGTGGGAATGCAAGCACGAGGAGAGGGTTTTGAGAGCAGACAGGCCACGTAATCTTAAAATGAGATTCACAACATTAAGTGATATTAGATATATCTTTAATTATATTAGTATAATTGTATTAATGACATTAAACCAAAAAAAAAGAATGGAGTCAACTTTAAATGAAGAGGTACTTAAAATGGTACAATTTTAAATGGGATGCAACAGCACATAAACCTTTGATTAACGTACATAAATCTTTGAAAACGACTAGGCAAATTGACACAGTTGTTACAAAGCATATGGGAATCTTGGATTTATAAACGATGGCATCAAGTTCAAAAGCAAGTAAGTAATGTTAAACCTTTTAAAACAAACAACTGGAGCATTGTATTGAATTGTGGACATTTCAGCAAGTGAAAGACAGGACTAACTTGGAGAGGGCGCAGAAGGGATCCACTAGAATGGGACCAGAGAGGAATAATTTTCGTTATGTGGAGAAATAATTGAAGCTGTGATTGTTTTCTTTAGGGTAGAAGAGATTAGGGAGAATATAATAGAGATGTTCAACACATTATGGACTACTGATAGATGACAAAAGCAGGAACTGCTAACACTGGTAGGTGCGTAGGTACTCAGTTCTAGGGTTCATCACTAACAATACTGCCATCAAACCATTAGGCCTGTCACATAAGCAAGTAATGTGGTGTATGAATTTTAGTATTGGTATGATCCTATGCCTGTAGGCCATACATCCCAAAGGCTGGTGAACTTGCAGACAGCAATAACACATATGCACTTTGCATTTATTTCAACTTAACAAAATAGGTAACAACCGTTTTTTAGTTCATCCCTCAGAACAATGTCTTGACCAGAGTCAACCTGCATGGTTTAAATTAAAACAAGCTTGGCAAGTAACTGCCAGTCATCATGTGGCTGGTGCATTTTCCATGGAAGTGCCTCTATCAATTAGAGTCCACATGTCAACCAATCAGTACTCTTTTCTCATGTAGTATAACTTGTTCTTTTTGACATTGTCTCACAACAGCAGGTTGAATGCAGGCAAGTAAACTATAGCTGATTACCAGGCACCTTAACCACAGCCCCTCAAAAGACTCAGGTGATGAATCAGCACTGCTTGATGCTGATCTCCACTTGGAGGAATCATTGAGGGCACAGAATGTCCTCTGGGTGCTTTTGGGGAGGGGGGGTGGTGCTTGCTAATTACTACGAGTGGCTCAGCAGCAGCACTACTGGCCAAGCTGGTGGAGTGCTACAAGGTCATAGCTGTCAGATTGGGTCTACAGCAGATAGTGAAGGAACCAACAAGAGGGAAAAAAAACATTAATCTCATTCTCAACAATCTGCCTGTCATATTGCATATGTCCATGACAAGGTTAATGGGAGTACTTGTGGGGATAAAGGCCTGGGTCACATTGAAGTTACCATCCATTAGATGGTATTATCACTGTGATCCATGGGATAAATTTGGAGCATATCTGCCCGCTTACGACTGTGCATCATGAGCAGCGATGAGCTGTCAGCAACAGCAGAATCATACTCCATAACAATCTACAACCTCAAGGCTTGGTGTATCCCTCCACTCCACCTTTACCGTGATGTCTGGTTCAGTGAAGAGTACAAGAGGTTGTGTCAGGAACATCAGGCATACCTAAAACTGAGATGTCAAGTTGGTGATGCTACCAAACAGAACCACTTAAATGCCAAAGAACACAACAGCAAGTGAAAGACAGGGCCAACTGACTCCCTAATACTGGGTCAGATCTAAGCTCTGCAGTTCTGTCACAACCAATTGTGAACGGTGGTGGATACTTAATTCACTGGCGGAGGAAACTCCACAAATATCCCTATCCTCAATGATGGGGGAGCCCAACATATCACTACAGAATTGAAGGCTGAAGCATTGATAACAATCTTCAGCACGAAGTGCCAAGTGAATGATCCATCTCAACCTCCTCCAGTGGTCCCCAGCATCACAGATACCAGTCTTTAGCCAATTTGATTTACATAACGTGATATCAAGAAATGGCTGAAGGCTGGATAGTGCAACAGGCTAGGAGCCTGATAACAGTCCAGCAATTGTCCCAAAGATGTCCCAGAACTTGCTGCTCCCCTAGCCAAGCAGTTCCAGTACAGTTACAGCACTAGCAACTACCCGACAATGTAGAATATTGCACCCCCCAGCCGTATGCCCTGTACACAAAAAGCACCACAAACCCAAGTGGGCCAGTTACCACCCATCAGTCTACTCTCGATCATCAGTAAAGTGATGGAAGGTATCATCAACAGTGCTATCAAGCAGCACCTGCTCAGTGACGCCCAGTTTGGGTTCCGCCAGGGCCACTCAGCTCCTGACCTCATTACAGCCTTGGTTCAAACATGGATAAAAGAGCTGAATTCCAGAGGTGAGGTGAGAGTGACAGCCCTTGAAATCAAGGCTGCATTTGGTCAAGTGTGGCATCAAGAAGCCCTAGCAAAACTGGAATCAATGGAAATCAGAGGGAAAACTCTCCTCTTGTTGGAGTTATACCCTACACATAAGAAGATGGAGGTCAGTCATTTCAGCTCCAGGACATCTCTGCAGGAGTTCCTTAGGATAGTGTCCTAGACCCAAGCAGCTTCAGGGGCTTCAATGACCTTCCCTCCATCAAAAGGTCAGAAGTGGGAATGTTTGCCAATGATTGTACAATGTTCACCATTTGCAACTCCTCAGTTACTGGAGCAGTCTGTGTTCAAATGCAGCAAGATCTGGACAATATCCAGGCTTGGTCTGATAAATGACAGCAACTTTTGAGGTACACAAATGCCAGGCAAGGGCATCTCCAATAAGAGACAATCTAACCATTGCTCCTAGACTTCAGTGGTATGATCATTGGTGAATCCTCCACTATCAACATCCTGGGGGCTACCATTTACCACAAACTGAACTAACCATATAAAAGAATATGAGGGACATAGAGAGGATAGAAAGCCTTCCGTTGCTGTAGAGATGAATGAACAGGGGCATAGATGTCGGGAAATGGGCAGGAGGTTAAGAAGGTATGTGAAGAAACTTTTCTTCACCCAGAAGGTGGTGAGAATTTAGAACTCAGTGCCTGTGAGGGTGAAAGCAGCAAAAGCCCTCATAACATTTAAGAAGTTTTTAGATGTTGTTTGCGATGCCAAGGCATTCAAGGCCATGGGCTATGTGGTGGAAAATGGGATTAGAATAGTCAGGTGGTTCTTGTTGATTGGCACAGACTCGATGGGCTGAAGGGTCATTTCCTGTGCTGCAAATCTTCATGATGCTATAAATACTTGGGCTGCAAAAGCAGGCTAGAGGCTAGGAATTCTCTGGACAGTAACTCACTTGCTGACTCCAAAAGCCTGTCCACCATCTACGAGGCACAAGTTAGGAGTGTGACGGAATACTCCCCAATTGCCTGGATTGGTGCAGCTCCAACAAAACTCAAGAAGCTTGATATCATTTAGGATAAAGAAGCCCACAAGCATTCATTCCCCCTACCAACGATGCTCGGTAGCAGGAGCAGTATGTAGCAACTACAAGATGCATATAGAAATTCACCAAGGCCCCTCAGACAGCATCCTCCAAGTCCAAGGCTACTTTCATCTAGATAGACAAGGACAACAGATACATGGGAACACCATCACCTGCAAGTTCCCTTCTGAGCCACTCACTATCTTGAGTTGGAAATATATTGCTGTTCCTTCACTGTCACTGAGCCAAAACCTTAGATCTCACTCTCTAACAGCATTGTGGGTCTACCTATAGCAAATGGATGGCAATGGTTCAAGACGGCAGCTCACCATTATCTTGTCAAGGCTTCCCAGATGGGGGCAATAAGTATTGGCTCAGCCAGCAATGCCCACAACCCATGAATGAACGCAAAACGTAGTATGGCTACATGGGAAAAGCAGAACTGATTGGATATCTCTATCAAAGAGATAGCAGTAGCTGGTTTTCCTTTTCCTATGCTGCCTGCTTCTATGTTTGTTTTCAATGCTGTGGCAAGGCTGGAAGCACAAATGGAGTTGCCAGAGAAATGGCAATGGAATTTGCAAGCAAGAGGAAAGGAAGAGGAGGGTGGAGCTTGGGCAATATTATTCAGGGTCAGGGATGTCAAGACTGTTTCTCTCCTTGAGGAATGGCATTTGATTTGGAATATTTGAATGCAAGACCGTGATGGCTGCGGTAGTAAGCTGTACCTCAAGAGAGGGAAGGGTTTGTAAAATGTGCTGGTGCGGGAGACAGGAAGGAATATTGATCAGCTTTTTAAACTGGTATCACTTTGAGAGGTCAGGTGGGGAAGTCATGGAGAAGATAAGTTTGAATAATGAGGAGAGACAGGAGAGAAAGCTGTGGAAGATTAGCATTCAGGGTTGCGGGCAATTTTGAGGGAAACCAAGAATCTCTTTGCCATCACCGATGTCCACTCCTATATATAATGTGAAAACTTACTGGATTAAGAAGAACAGTGAGGAAAAGTTCTCCCCCTCTGATGCTCTTGTCCAGTTCTCTCGGGCCTCCAGGGTACTCTTTGTAGAATATGGTATGGGTGAAAAGGCCACAAGTTTGTCGTGGAAGTACCTAAGGAAGAAAATGATAGAAAAGATACATTTGACCAGGTTTTCCTCGAAACACTGTCTTACACAAAGCAGAATAAATTGGAGGAAAATAGATAATGGATGACAGAATTCAATTTAAAAAGGTCTTTGGAAAACAGTTGGAAAGGTCAAGTAATCGTTTTGCTATTTAATAATCTTCACCTACTTGTGAAGCTGCTCAGGAAATGGCATTTTCTTATGTAGGTCCCTGGGTCTTATATAGCTAAATGCTAAGGGTTTGGTACAATTTAGCTCATTATCCTTGAATAAGGTTGTCCAGTTTTTATTGTGACACAATGAACTGTTTGTGCTGTTTTGCTTATAACACTTTCTGACTGGATCTTAAATCAGATAGGAAAATGCACTCAAATCAAGTTCCATCGCATTAAACAACTAGATCAGCTGCAAAAGAACCAAAGAACTGCGAATGCTGGAAATCAGAAATGAAAACAGAAATTGCTGGAAAAACTCAGCAGGTCTGGCAGCATCTGTGAACAGAAAGCAAAGTTAACCCTTTGGGCCCAGTGACCCTTCTTCAAAATTATCAGCTGCAATATTTGCATTTTTGATATATATATATATACTCCAAGACTACATTATATAAGAAATTTTCTGTATAAATAACACTTGAGGCTGAAATTCTAAAATGCAACTTTTCAGGGTTGTTATGTTTTAATGAAACTCTCCTTCTACAGGCTCTGATTTGTGCTGAGATACAGTTCCACAACTATTCACCGCCCCATTCATTTCCACTAAATGAACAGTGTTTTTATGCAGTGAGATGTTGTAATCTGGAATGTGCTATTTGGAAGGATAGGAAAAGCAGATTCAGTAACAATCTTCAAACCTTAATAAGTAGATTGAAAGGTAAAGTCTTCACAGGATTCCATGGAAGAAGCATTAGAATGGGATAATGGAAGTGGCAGAGGTGCACTGGGCTGAATGGCCTGTGCTCGATCTTCATGGGCTGGATATTATGCAGCAGCATGATCTTCGAGAGAAACCCACCCAAAATCCAAGCAGCTTCCATGCAGCAATTTAATACTGGGACCAGGGTTAATTGCTTTACAATGAGTCTTCTGCTCCTATCTTGGAAGAATGTCCTGACCATCTGAAGGCCTGGCAGCTCATTAGTCCCAGTAGTGTCAGCTTGCAGTGATGGCCACTTCTGGGAATATTGGCTGTCCCACCATTTCAAGAAATTGAACTAAATTCTCAGCTACTCCTGGAGCTGGGGAGGAGGGGACAGGGTTAGTGAAGGATTGGTTAGTTGGACAAGAGCAGATGTAAAACAGAAGATGACTTTTGAGCGATGGGGTCTGGAGGTCTACGAGATCCCCCAACTTCCTTGGCCAACACTAGCCTGTGTAACTCCAGTTGCCAGACTTCCCACATGGAGTGGACTTCTGCCCCTCCTGGGTAAAATACTGATGGATATGGGATGGCTACTCAGTGGGCTTTCAGATTTGGGAAGACTACACCCACTAGAATTTACATACCATCAAATCCGTTGGTAGGGGAGAGTAGAATCAAGTCCCATGTGTGGATCTGGACAGTGAGTACAGGCAGCCTAGTCAAACATGGTGCCATCAAAACCAAACTATATCCTCTTCACGAATAAAGGCAAAAATACTACAGATGCTGGAAATCTGAAATGATCACACAAAATGCTGGAGAAACTCAGCAGTTCTGGCAGCATCTATGGAGAGAGAAAGAATTAACATTTTGATTCTGGTATGACCTTTCTTCAGAACTGAAAGATTCTTCACTCAGTTTGTCTCAAGGCAGCCAAACTGTAGATTTTTAATAGAAAAATTAGTGGTCAGAAATGTAACTCAGTTATTACATGCTTTCTTATGGAAAAGCAATCTTCGCTTAGCATGCTGATTTTTAGGAAGCTAATAGACATGCTAAACAAGAGATTGTTATAGTTACTGAAAAGTAATCATTAGCCTTGATGTGTGGCTGATTTTCTCCCTCCTTAATTTAAAGGCACCGACAGCCTACTGTCTTGCTCATTGCTTCAGCATAAACTGCAAATCAAACACATGACTTTAACAGGTCTGTATGTCTGACTCCCACAGTGGGAAAGGTAATTATTAATTGAACTTTTGAGCTCACTAGTTCATACTTTTACAAAGGTCAGTTGCAATTCCGAAACAAAAATGGTCATGATCAGAGATTTTGGTACCCAATTATTCAATTGACAGCCAATGTTGTTTAAAGAGAGATTAAATGTAAAACTCTTCATTCTAAGTGGATAGATATTTCATAATAACAGAAACATCACTATGATATGTTACGATATGATTTGAAGTATTAGAGTTAATAAAGTACCAAATGGAATGTTACTACTTCTGAATGTCTGAAGTTGAATCTCACTCCAATTTATTTTACAATGTGCAATCCAACTTTTACAGAAAATGGGGTACTTATTTTTGAATGCACAAAATTAGCTCCAAGTTGAACATGCAATGGGGAAACAGGCTTTAATGAAAAAGAAAATTGGGAGTTGTATAAACTGGGTTGACAATACAACATGTACCCATTTCACTGCATTCGTGAAATCCGATTTCACCTATAAAACGTTTAGTGAATACCCAAGATACCTTTAAATTGCCACAAACCATTCTGGTGATTATCTGCTTTGTTAAGGTGTTTAAAACCAATGAAATTGATTTGTTTTGCCCCACTCGTAGAACTTCACTTCCCCAGTCACCATCTTAAGCCAAGATGGAATAGAGAGGTCAATTATGAAAATGAAATCTATAAATACAATCATTGTCAAGAGGGATATTTACTTTATCCCCTTTTACACACTGAGCATTGGAATACCATATTTATGTGGTGTGTGATGGTGACTGCAATAATATAAATGGATATCCACAGGCAACATTAAATTTCACACTCATGAAAATTTTATCTAATCAATGGGTGGGTTACACATAATTTTGTGGACTGGCAGCATTCATCAATTTTCACTTACTTTATGTCATTAGCTCTGACTCATTCCATTTTGATATTATACTATTACAGCACAGAAGGGGGTTATTTGGGCCACTCAGTCTGTGCTGGCCTTCAGAACTAGCAATTTACCTAATATTACTGCCCTGCCTTCTCCGTGTAGCCCCGTAAATTTCTCTCTTTCAGATAATGATTCAATTTCCTTACAAATACATCAAATGACCCTACCTTCAAAATCCAGGCAGTTCATTCTAGATCTGAACCTTTTGCTGACTTTAAAAGTTTTCCCCTTATGTTTTCATTGCTTCTTTCATAAGTTACATTAAATCGGTCCCCCCTCTCTTTTTGAATCCTTCAATCTTTTAAATAGGAAACGTTTTCTCTTTGTCTGCTTTGTCTTGTCCCCTTACGGCTTTGTATACTTTTATCAAATTTCCTCTCAGCCTTCTCTTGTCCAAGGAGGACAATCCCAGCTTCTCCAATCTGCCTAAGTAACTTAAGTTCTTCATGTGCAAAACCATTCTCATAATCTTCTTTCTAATTTCTTCACATTCTTCTTAAAGTTTGGTGACTAAGACTGGGACAATACGACAGTTCAGACCGATGCAATGTCCCAAGGTTGGAGCAACTCTAAACATACTCTATCGTTCAAATCCTTTATCAATCTTGGAGTTAAATACACTGGGATGCTTTCATTTTAGCACTGTAGAAAATGTCTATCTGACCTCTAGGACTGTTACAGAATTTTTTTTTCCATGAGCATGGATTAAAAACCTCAGAAAATGGAAGCCAAGTTTAAACCTAGCTGAACTCTGCAATTTGCAAACTGCAGAGCTGGAACAGACAGTATTATGCAGCCAGAATATAAACAATAAACTTCTTGTTGAAACCATACAAGCCGAGAACTGCCTGGCCAAGTACTAACAGCCACCTCCAGTGAAGCTGCTCTGTTAGAAGAATGTTACCCAGACTTGGTGGCCCTCAGCTCAGTAGGAGGCCAGAGGCACAGTGTGACAAGGACAGCACTTGACAATTCAATGTTCAAAGCCATGTCCTGCGACCTCCAAATATGGAATTTAGTCACCTCATTGGTTGTTCCCGCCCCCGCTCAATGCTGGTATTGGACACAGGCCACAGAATCTGCAAGAAGGACGCAAAGATGGGGACAAAAAGGACAACCTTGAGCCCCATCTCTCTCCACTTTTTGTACCTTCTTCAAAAGCGTCTCCAGAGAGCTGCACAGCGTCTCTAGCTCCTTATACCTCATGGTGAGCATCATCAGACTGACCAGACCACCCCCCCACCCCCCGCCAGAGAGACCACCTCAGTGGGAAGACACAAAGACCAGAACCAGCCCAAGATGAAAGGGGAAGCCTAAATCAACGAGTGCAGGTCCTGAAACATCAGCCAACCCTCAAAGACCGAGGAACAGCCTGTCCCAGCCTTATTGAATGGGTATTAGCAGTCCTTTCAGACAAAACATTCAAATACAGCAGTAAGACCTGTAGATAGGGTGCAGTGAATCCTCGGAAATGTATGTCAGAAATAAATAGTTAGTGCAGATTTGAGACTCTTCATTGAATAGTCCAATGAAGAACAGCACGGTGGCTCAGTGGTTAGCACTGCTCCCTCATAGTGCCAGGGACCTGGGTTCGATTCCACCCTTGGGTGACTGTCTGTGTGCAGGTTGCACTTTCTCCTCGTGTCTGTGTGGGTTTCTGCCGGGTACTCCAGTTTCCTCCCAGAGTGTAAGTTAGGTGGATTGGCCATGCTAAATTGCCCACAGTGTTCAGGGATGTGCAGGCTAGGTGAGTTAGTCATGGGAAATGCAGGGTTACAGGCATGGGTCTGGGTGGGATGCCCCATTGGATTAATGGCCTGTTTCCACACTGTAGGGATTCTATGATTCTTAGAGATTGATACAGTTTAATTAAAGTATAATAGTAGATATTGTTTTTCCTTGATAAAGTATTCAATAAAGTTGTCTTGGATCTTCCCCTGATTCTTGTCCCCTTTGTCTACCTCACCATGTAATGCCCCTGAGTTAAAACAGGTTACTCAAACTGGTCAAGGTGAGTCAGGGTACATTCACCTACCTTTCACTTTACAACAGGGCAGTATACTTACATGAGGCAAAACCTTATTGTTTCAATATCTCTTAAGAGAATAGGAAAATGACGTACAAGTGTCACTGAGGAACCAGGATGTAAAGCAGCATGTGATCAACAGTCAGTTAGTGTAGGTGTTGCTGCTGTTGTTGTAAGTAATGGTGGCTCCTGAATCCATAGAACAATCTTAATATGAATATAAATGAGTTGAAATCTTTAAACAATCATAGCTCCCTTTCATACACCACCCTTTGTGACAGGTGACCATTGTAAAGAAGCCACAAATGAGACATTTCTCAGTGTTCTGATATTAACTCTTTTCGAATATAATTACTCCTGACCGATTGCTGATGACAACTCTAATCAATAACTGATGTAAAATTCTGATGCAGGGTAATATCCAAATGATGCTATCTCAAATTTCTCCTTTTCTTTCAGATGCCCACATGCCTTGTCTGCATTTCCTGCATCTTTTGTTTCAGATTTTCTTCTGTGATTTGTTTTTATTATTAATATGAAGTAATTCAGAACAAAACCCAAATGTGAAACTGCAATTGTTGTGTTTAATGTTGTATCAATCTAGTCTACAGACTGTATTTTTTAGCTTCAGACTATTTACAAACATCCTATTACTTCTGTTTGAGTCCACATGTTGTAGTATATTACTTCAGTCTAAGTTAGTGATGTGGACAAGCAGGGGATAACTTCAACATTACCCAATAGTGTAAAATGGGTGTGAGTTAATTACTAACCATTTTATATTTCTCCGTGTTAGCTGCTGATTTGCTGTCATGTATTTTAAGCTTTTTCACAAAGTAAAAAGTCACCCCTGTTTAAGTAGCTTGTGATAGCTTTTCTACATATTATTGTTCACATCCTAAAGAAATTTTAGAAAAACAAATAGCAGTATAAATAAAGGTAAACATAGGATCTTAGACAAAATTTGTAAGCCACTGAAAAGAACCAAAGAATGACAGAGTACTGAAGAAGGCCTTTCAACCTAAGGTGCTGTCCAAGTCCACAGCAGGATTGCAATTATTGAAAACGATAGTCTCTTGTGAGCTTGTGATATCAACACTGCAAGTATGCCTTACTACTGCTATCCTTTTGTTTTCATTAGATCTACAGGGCCTACTTATCAAAATTGGAAGACAGAAACCACCAACTAGTCTAATCAGAAGAGGTTCTTCTCTTATTGCATTGATAACAATCAGATACAAATTACATTAGCAAGACGGATAGTAATTCGAAGACTAATGGGAGAGCCAGGATTACAGTCAGGCCCCTTCAAGAGGCCTTTCCCCAGCCATGCCCTCATAACATTATACTTTGGGCAGAATTTAATGCAGTCTTCGGTGCTAACCTTGTCAGAACCACCTTTGTAGCAATCAATAGGCTTATGCCTAACCCTCCTTTTAAATGCCACTTGCCCTCCTGGCCAAAATGAATTTTTTTCTTCTTACTATGACTTAATGTTTTCTCCCCTTATTCAGTCTCTTTTCACCTGATTCTTCTAATGACATTCCAAAATGTCCCATTTCCTGGCTCAAACCATTTCCTCTTTATTGTGGACATCCTCCCCCTACAGCTTTGCTGACTGACAATACATCTTACCACAATGCCAGCTGTTAGGACTCCATTCCATTTGCCTAGCTTCCTTGTCCCGGTCATTTTTGTTCTGATGATGCTACCTTTCACGATGTGCTTCTGACATATCTTCCTTCTAGCTTGACCAAGCATTCCTCCAGCAACTGTGGTTGACAGGACCCTCAACCATGAGCAGTGCATTTCCTATACTTCTGCTTTGAGTCCTTTCCTACCTGCCAGAACTATGACAGGGTTCCTCTTGTCTTCACTGCAGCCTCCACATCCAAAGGATCATCCTTTGCCATTTCCACCACCTCCAGATTGATGCCAACACCAAATACATCCTTTCCTCCCCTGTCAAGATTTCAAAGGAACTGCTCCCTCTACAATATCCTGGTCCACTTCTTAATCACCCTCAACATCTTGTCACCTTTTCATGCAGCTCCCCAAGACATTGTTAGAGGTTTCCTGCTCTCAACCTATCATCCAAGGCCCCATAAACCCCTTCCAGGTGACAGAGTATGCGATTGTATTTCTTCAATTTAATAAACTGTTTTTTGCTGCTCACAGTCTGGCCTGCTGTAAATGTCAGGGACACCAAATGTAGACTACGTGATCATTTTACTGAACATCTCTGCTCAGTCCACAAACATGCTTCTGTTTGCTATCATTTGATACATCACCTTTTTCTCACACTCACATTTCTGTCTAGTTCAGTAACGTTACAGCAAGTTCAAATTAAAATCAAAAAGACAACTCATCTTTCAATCAAGCACTTTACAGGCTTTTAGATTCAATACTGAGTTCAAAAATTGCAGACTATGAACTCTGTACCTCATTTTCATTCTACTTTTTCTGTGTGCTGGCCTTAATGTTATTAGATAATGCTGCTGATTATTCTGCCGTTTACATTCACTCTGGACTAAAGCTTCATTTCTTTATAACAATCAAATCATTCTCTTCACATTTTGTTCCATGATCTTGCTCATTTAATCTCTATTGCCCTCTACCTTTTCCTAGACTTGCCCTTTTTTCTTCCTTTCCCCTTTTAACAGCTTAAAACCCATCACATTTGTTCCTTCAGTTCTAAAGGACAGTCATATTCAACTTGAAACCATAACAATGTTTCTCTCTCCACAGATGCTGTTAGAACAGCGGAGTATTCCCAGTACTTTATTTTTTCACTTCAGATTTCCAGAACCCTCAATATTTTACTTTTATTACCATTTTGTTTTCTCTTTGTACTGATCGACAATATTATTGTGGAATAAAACCTCAGACATCTACACCTTGGAACAACGGCTAGATGAAGCTGAGTGGTGGAAGAAATGCTGAAGATGTGGCTGATGATTCATATCTCTTCCCGGTTGTTTTACTTTTTATGAAGATAGCTCTGGGTGTTTATTATTTGTTTGAAGTACTTAATTCATTCTTTCTGAAACTGATATTTTTTAAAGCAGGTCCATCCAACATTATTTTGATTATGGAACCCAGTTAAACTTGGCGTTCTGATTCAAGTTTGATTTTAGTCTTATCCAAACAAAAAAAATCATATATTTGATCACAGCTGATTTCACTGTTTTTGATCCAAATTCAGAACACAATGCCAAGTCACAGCGAGCATATGTGTACAAGTAAGAAATAAAATTGATGTAACTCTCAAAATTGTTGTGCATTTTTTTTTCAGGTGAAAGCATATTCACATTTCATCTTTACAGAAAATTTGAACTATTATGGAAATGGTATGACAGTTTGATAAAATAGCTGACAACTCAGATTCCTAATCTTTCAATAAAGATAATGAACCATGTCTTACCATGATGCCACCGTGGATGAAGCCATGTCTGTATCGTGCTGGTTTCAAGTGTGGATACTCTTCAGTGCTGGTCACTTTGATACTCCACACCTTCTTCCAAGCCTCATAGAGTTGCACGTGGACTGGATAGACTCCAGAGTGATGTGGGGCTACGGCATAGCCCATATCAATAGGAATGCCATGTTTCTGTAAACATAACAGCATCTGTCAGCTCGTCTAGTAATACTCTCGGGGGCATAGAATGATTAAAAATCTAATTTCACCAGAAACCTAACAGCTGGACATTTAATGCTGCAAAGCCAACACAGGTTTTACTGAGGATGAGGGAGAAAACTTCCCTAGACCTCACATCTTGCTTTTGAAAGAGAATGTGTTCTGTTCTTCCTACCTCTATTAGGATAGGCCCTACCTTCTAGATGTTTTGCAAGGTTAATAGATAAGACCCCATTAAAATGATGATTATGCTGTGATCTGAGATCAAAGAGTGCTAGCTTGTGTAGGAATATGTTGGGGAAAAAGCAGTGAGGTGGCACACTGTTTAAATTTTAATTATTCCTTCTGCTGGAAGTAACAAACAGCAATAATTACACATTAAGACATGATTAGTGAATGCCAGTCATCAGCTAAAGTGCAAAACAGATCTGTTCGCGCTTGCTTCCTCAAAAAGAAACCTAACACTGATTAAATGCAGCATTAAAACAAGAAGCACCAAGGTCACACATCATGCAGACTTACAGGCTTTGAACTAAAAAAAACACTCTTCATGGTATTTTAATTTGATGTATTCCCTTTAGGGTTTTAATTTACAATCTCCCCTCTTTTTAACATTCACACATCATCCAACTTGATATCATATTTCTGATTTAACAGATAGCAGCAATCTTGAGGAGAAAAAGGATTTTGTTAAAATGTTTGGATTTACAATTTAAAATGCATGATTCCACTTCTGACTTATCTTAACGTGGAGATGACAGTATCAGACTGGCATGGACAAAGTCAGAAATCACACGACACCAGGTTATAGTACCACCTCTCTCACTGACACCTGAAGAAGTAGTAAGACTCTGAAAGCTTGTGTTTTCAAATAAACCTGTTAGACTATAACCTAGTGTCATGTGATTTCTGACTTTTCTTAAGGCACACTGTCAATTCTGAGGAAGCATTTCTAATCAGTACTGAACAACATGGACTGCATTCAAATATCAGGTTGCATGATTGAGTCACAAAAGGGCTGACTCTTACTTCATATAGTCTGCGAACTGGTCTATACAATGGACATGTTGGGGCATTATGCAAATTACGAGGGTACCATCCTAGCAGGCAGAAACTGTGTGCACGTTTTCAGCTGAAAGTGAACCCCTACCATATTATGGAGGGGCAAATGTGAGATATTCATGTCAAAAGCAGGGATAGGCCATTTGCGTTCACCAACACAGAGCCTTTTATGATGAACAGTAGGACTTTGGGAAGCACCGATGATCAGACAGACCTCGATGTGCACACCCACCTGTCCCTTAAGGTGTCAGACTGGGTAGATAAAGTGGATAAGAAGGCACAGAGTTTAAGAGCAGGGAGGTTATGCTGGAACTGTATAAAACATTGGACTTTATAGGAGGGATGTGATTGCACTGGAGAGGGTGCAGAGGAGATCTACCAGGAAGTTGCCGGGGCTGGAGAGTTTTAATTATGAAGGGAGATTGGATTCAACAGGCTGAATCTTAGGTTTCTTTGGGCTCATTGCCAAATGCACTGAGTTTTGTTTCGGAGGTGTTTCTGCTGGGAGCTATAGCCAGTTCTCTTGCTGTATCTTATCAAACCATCCACATGAATTGACTATGTCACCCCAGTGGCATTCCGCACCTCAATTCTGGCCCCGTCCTACCCTGCACTGTTCCCAAACAACCTGTCATACAATGGATAGCCTGGAATTCACCGGCATCCCTTGCGCATGCACCATCTTTAAAAGCTCGCAGTGCACCTGGACATGCACTATCTGTCCAGAGCTGCCTCATACGCTTTCTGCCATTTGCCCCAGACATGACAGATGGGGGGAAATCGGTGCCCCATTGTGTACGTTGGAGCCTAGAGGTCCTGCTAGATGGGGTTGTGCAAAAGAGGGACTTTCTCTTTCGTCAGGATCAATACAGACAATCATAACATCAAACCATGCCAGCCTGGTCCAAGGTTGCCCACCTGGGTTAAAGAAGTCTCAACCATTTGAAGGAATGCCCAGCATTGTAAGAAAAAGGTCAACGTCTTTCTCCTTTCTCCCAGCGTACTTGCCAACTTTTCTCTCTGATACCTTGAATTTGGTCTGTCCGTGCTACTGTATCCAACTCCCACAAATACCTTGCCCCAACATGTCCATTGTATAGACCAGTTCGCAGACTATCACTCCCACTAATGTCTGCAACATTCCCCTCACTCACTGTAACTGAACCCAACACCTGACACCACTAGTCCTCCATGCCCTCTGTGCTGCCCACTCGCTCATTCAGGACACCCAGCCCCTCCCACCCACCCCCCCCCCCCCCCCCCACCCCCCAACCCCGCACAAGAATTAACAGCTATGCCACCCGCTTTCAACTGCCTTAACACGTGTCTCTATGCCCCCAAGAAACTTGAGAGGGTTGGTGGGTTGGTTCATAATTTATGCTTCTCAACCTTTATATGAAGAGCATCTTGACTTTGACTGCCCCGAGTGACTGACTGACCACATCTATGCCCCCACAGTGCTAAAGGAGATTGCCTTGGACTTACTATGCTGGGACCCACTGAGTGAAGGCCATCTTTTTGACATGACTGAGATCTGCTGACAACCATAACCAGCTTCCTTCCATTGTGTCTGTGCTAATTAGCAAAACAAGACAGATATAATATCAGCCTGGTATCCCTCAAAAACAAAGAGCTCTGCTTCAAAAGCAGCTTATAACAGAGGATTTCACATTCCACCAAGTGTCTGCATAAAAATATTTTTCTCTCTCTGACATGCCCCTTTTGTGCTGTTAAACTGCATTCCCATCCACCTGTCTATTTTTCCTGATCGAGGTTCTCTTGCAGACTTGCACTATCTCAGTTTGTTATATCCAATTCCAATTTGGTGTCACCAATAAATTCTAGTATTTATCATTCCAGTCCAGACTATACGTGCAGATAGTAAATTGCAATATCCATCGAATAGATACACATGCACATCTTCTAGCCTAAAAAAAATCTTCCATAGGCTTTAATTTCTGCTGTACACAACCTCCATATCCACACAACAATTTTCCTTTTAATTCCATTGCAATAAGTTTTAATGTGGTACCTTATAAAACATTATGAAAAATTCATAGAAACCCAACAAACATAGAAATGAAGAAGATTAACACCCTAAGACTCTGCTCAAGATGTAAATCTTTCAGAATGTTAGAGTTCCCTGAGCTGTCTAGGAAAATAATTTACAAGTGCAGTCAAACAATTAGCAAACAATACAGAGATAGTAGGAACTGCAGATGCTGGAGAATCTGAGATAACAAAGTGTAGAGCTGGATCAACCCTTCTTCAGAAAAAGGATCTAGGCCCGAAACGTCAGCCTTCCTGCTCCTCTGATGCTGCTTGGCCTGCTGTGTTCATCCAGCTCTACACCTTGTTATCTCTTATAGCAAACAATGCAGCCTATTCTCAGCAGACAAGGCTGGCCAAGCCATAGAGGAGTTGGCACTGGAACCAGCTTGTTATTCCAGTCCTTGAGATAATGCCATGATTATTCTATTGTAAATTTTTTTAGCTGCTGCAGCTTCCATCTCCAGCCAATTCAGCTGGAGAGCAAATGTAGATGATGAATAGTCATGTTTGCTTCTCCTCCAATATTAAAAAAAACACTTTACTCACTGTAAATGATCTCAATGGTTGTCATTTGTAATATAATAAAGATTTAAATCTAATTCTCATTCCATCTCATTACATGAGTTTTGCACTAAAATTATTCCACTTGCCATGAGGGAACAAAACAGAAAATGCTTAAATTTATCAAATTGGGACATGTTTAATGACTTACACTTATGGTTTGGTTGTAAGCAAGAATACCATTTTCTGTCACCTCATAGGGATTTTGCTCTCATCCTAACTTCTACTAAAGCAGGAACAAAAACAAAAGTTGCTAGAAAAGCTCAGCAGATCTGGTAACATTTGTGAAGAAAAGTCAGAGTTAACATTTCAGGTCCAGTGACCCATCTTCAGAACTCAGGAAGGGATCAGAAGAAGGGTCACTGGACATGAAACGTTAATTCTGATTTTTGCTTCACAGATGCTTCCAGACATGCTGAGCTTTTCCAGCAACTTTTTTTTTCTCCTGATTTACAGCATCCACAGTGCTTTCGGTTTTCATTCTACTGAAGCAGGTTTTCTGGCTGTAGGGAGGGTGAGGTCCGTCCTTCAATGAGATGCCCATGAAATGCCTTTTTGAATTTTCAGGGCATTCTGAATAATGATAGTGATTTATTTTTAATGGGCTGCATTTTACAAGATGTGGTGGACCCTAACTCGCCACACAATCACTGTGCAGCAATTTAACAATGAGTTAATTACTTTAAGGCAAGACTTCCACCCTTATCTTGGGAGGAAATCCCAGCTACAAACTGCTAGCTAACTGGATTGACAGAACTCTGCAGTCCTACCAGTGCTAACACAGATGGAATAAATCTCACTATGCTGAGGGGGACCAGGAAAGTGTGGGGTCTTACCCAGGGGCTGAGGAGGATTCGGGATGGGGAAGGCTGGGTTCAAGAAGAAAAGTGGAGGGTTCGAAGGTGCGATAAACTTTGAGGGATTACCTTCAATGTGCTCAGGAAGCCGCAAAGGAGATTCTCCCGGCCCTGCACTTGCCCAACGTCAGCCCATACTGTAAAACCGCCTGGAATTCCACATGATATGGGCATCACCCCAACACAGTAAAATACCCACAATGAGGAGATGAGACTCTTAAATGATCTATTGACCCAAGAGTTGGTAAGCTGCTCAAAGTCTCTCCCAAACGCTGTAAAATGTCAGAAATGTTGAGCATGGGAACATAGGCATTGGGTAGGCCAGTTGCTACATTTTATGTACTCCCCTTCCCACAACTTTGAAGCTACTGATAAGGTATGTGAAATCCAGTCCGCTGATTCTTCTCATTGAAATTGCACAGAAATCTAAAATGTAAAAACCGTAAAAGTCCCTCTGTCCATTTCTATTTCTTTTTCTCTGAGAATTGATTAGTTTTTTTTAATCTATTACTTTACCTGAGACTAGGGCTGAGGAAGATGCGATGTTACGTGCATCACAAACTCTTTCATACACGTGACAATAAATCAATTAATCAATCAATCATTGATTCAAAACGGGCTTTCTTGAGACTTAATACATGCTATTTCATTGAATATATGGCACAGAAACCGACCAAGTTCGGCCCAACTAAGCTGTGACAGTGTTTATACCATCTCTCATGTTTTCCCATGCAATTTTTTTTTAACCAACTGTTCGCTTCTCCCTCATTTGCTTGTCTAGTTTCCACTTAATTGCATGTACGCGATTCACTTACGCCACTGCCTGGGGTAGCAGGTTTAACATTTTTACCACCTCTTTTTGTCAAGAGGTTTCTTCTAAATCCTGTTTTGGATTTCTTGATGACCATTTTATATTGATGGTCTTTAGTTATGCAATTTGCACACATGAGGAAGCACTCCTTCTGTATCCATTCAATTAAAACCTTGCACAATTTTAAAGGAATTGGTCAATAGTAGATTCTCACCTCTGCCACGAAAAAAGTGAATAGCAGTCCTTTTCTTCTGCATATCTAATTTACAATGGGGGTAGTGCCCTGTGGTCTCTACATTTATGGGTATCTGTTTTATAATAACCTGTGCCAGACACTTATTTATGCAATCATCCCACATGAATATAAAAAAAATGCACTGTCTGAAAAGCAAGGAGGAAATTCAACAGCCAGAGGGCTTGAATGATTAACAGCCTGGGCAATCTATCACTTCCCCATAGTGTTTAAGCTTTAAAAATCTATTTCATCTCATCTTAAAATTGGTTTGATTATGAGCATTCCATGCGGTCAAACAATGATTTTCATGACAATGCAACACAGCAGATTACGGTTCAGGTAAAATAAATACACTCCTTGGAATTCAGCAGTGATATGAGATTATTGCTGTTAGTGTCATTGTTGGGTTTCATGGAGAACAGCAGAGGCGAGATGAGCATTGAGAGTCATGGCAAACAGCGAGGAACGTAGGGGAATTAGCTATGAGGAGAGATAGGACAAACATGAGATAGCAAGGTGTAGAGCTGGATGAACACAGCAGGCCAAGCAGCATCAGAGGAGCAGGAAGGTTGACGTTTCAGGCCTAAACCCTTCTTCAGAAAACCCTGCTCCTCTGATGCTGCTTGGCCTGCTGTGTTCATCCAGCTCTAC
>NC_063332.1:114423576-114428788 GCF_021869965.1 Rhincodon typus
AGCTGGATGAACACAGCAGGCCAAGCAGCATCAGAGGAGCAGGAAGGTTGACGTTTCAGGCCTAAACCCTTCTTCAGAAAACCCTGCTCCTCTGATGCTGCTTGGCCTGCTGTGTTCATCCAGCTCTACACCTTGCTATCTCAGATTCTCCAGCATCTGCAGTTCCTACTATCGCTAGGACGAACATGGTTTGTTTTCACTTGAACGTCGAAGGATGAGGGGTGACCTGAAAGAAGTTTACAAAATTATGAGAGGCATGGATAGAAAGGATAGTCAGAGTCTTTGTCCCAGGGTAGAAATGTCAATTATTAGGGAGTAAGTTTAAAGGAGATGTGACAGGCAGGTTTTTTTTTTACACATAAGGTGGTAAGCACCTGAAATGCACTGCCACTGGAGATGGTGGAATCAGATACAATAGCAAAGTTTAAGAGGCATCTTGACAGATATATGAATAGGCAGGGAAAAGAGGGATACAGACAGCATTAAGGCAGAATGTTTTTAGTCTAAAAAGGCGTCATGTGTTGGCACAGTCTTGGTGGTCTGAAAAGTCCATTCCTGTGCTATGCTCTTCTCTGGAACTAAGGGCATGGTGAAGAACAGTGAGAGATACAGAGGCACAGTTGTCTGGGACTTCAACCTAGGAGTCTTAAAGGTTATTAGACACTCTTGCCCTAGTGCAGACCTACTTATCCCATGAAACCTCCATCATCCCATGTTCCCTCCATTGTCCCTTACATTCGCCATGCTTCCTCCATGTCCCATTATAACCCAGGCTTCTTCCATGATCTACCCATGCACATTGCATTACCGTCAGTCCCCTTCTAGCACCCTTGCATCCTGCACATGTTCTACTTACCTATATGCAGTAAGTGCACAATCAATAATAATCATGGGAAGTCTTTGACATGTTTATGAAAAATATCATCATCTTAGAAAAGGCAACTGCGGTTCTTACTAAAACTATTATAGTTTGAATAAGACAGAGTTATTTGGCATCAATTATAGAAGCTTTACTCCAGATTGTACCGATTAGTAATGTTTAAATAAACAAACAGGCTTTGAAAAACCAAAGGAAAGAGAAAATTACTTATTATAATCTCAAAAAAGTTACTCAGTTGAATCTCTCATATTCCTTCAATCCATATAAACAGACCTTTTACTGATCTGTTTCCAATAGTGAGTCTTAGATCTCACTCAACCATTCATAATGAGGCCATCTGATAACTACATCAACTTAACCACTGGCCAGACATCTGTATTGATTATGAGTTGTAACTCATGCTTATATTCACAAACCAACCGATACTCACTAATGCAAACTCCTTGTTGAGAATCATTTGCTCAGCCAGCACTGATTCATTGTGGAAGAGATGAGGTTGCATGTGACTCCACATGTGAGGAAACCACCAGAATTCATTCACATACTTTAGCAGCAGATCATCTCCTTCATCCTCTGCAAATGTCCCTGAAATGATAACACTTGCGTCAGTTTTGTAAAACAGTACAAACTATAGGTCATGATAATTAGACCTAAACAGTTTCTGGAATTAAGAGGAAATAAAGTATAAGATACTCTTTTGCAGTGTTAAGGTTGCACTACAGCAGGGGCACTGGACAGGTAAAGCAGAAGTATGGTGAGAGCTCTGAGTTAACATAGATGCACGTGAAAGAGTCTATGAGACACAAATGACCTGCATATTTTGGACATTAATATTTAGTTGATGCAAAATGAGAATGTATATTTGAATTATGATGCCACATAACTGGGGAATTCAGTGTGTCTCAAAAAAACAGTGCCCTAACAGCTGCCCAGTGGTAAATATGGAATTGGTGTATACAAACAGTCTCTGGGTAGCAAACGGGATTTTGTTCTGAAGTCCATTCACAAGTCAATTTTGAACACAAGTTGGAACATAATGCAGGATAATGTAAAGAAGCTGTTTCCCAATGCTGGAAATGTTTGCATGCTAAATCTTTAAAATTAAATCCCAATATAGGACTTTGCTCTTAAGTATGAGCATTTGCAAGTTTGTAAATTGGGGACCTCCTAATTTGGTAAAACTCCTCCATATGACTTTCTGAAATGAATTAGCAATGTAAAATCTCAGAGATGTGATTATTTTCTATTCAGCAGTCAACCTCATTTTACTGTGGGCTATTTACCTAGCCAAACCTAGACAGCTCATGAGAAAGACCTAGGTACTTTCATCTCAGTGAATGCATCCTGCTGGCACACTTTAGCTCTCCTTTGGTGTTGCTTATTTTATCTGGCTTCCCTTAAATCCTGAGTTACTGTCATTTAACATATATATATCTATATACCACATAAACTGAGATGTGAGCGTTGTCAGAAAAAAAACGCATTTTGTCGAATCTTTTTATCTTGCACTTAACACAAGAACACCAATTCAAAAGAAAAACCAACATTGCTACAGCACGAGAGAAGAGTGCTGATTGGTTGGCAAATGGACTCTGATTAGTGATGGGGTTGCCATGGAGAATATACCAACTAGTGATGACTTACAGTTTACAGCCAGGCTTTATTTAAATTTAAGGCAGGCATGTTTACTTCAATCCAGTAAATAGCTGTCACCTATTTGTTGAGTTAAAACAGGCACAGTGCATGTATATGCTCTTTATGTCTGCAAATAACAGGGCCCTAAGCATTAGTATACAGAACTGCCCTGTGTATGCAACTGTACCAAATTTCAAATTCAACTGACAATCCTAAATTTGTTGCCAACAAAATTCTTTGCAGACTCAGGAATACCCAGCAAATTTTGTCCTACTAAGGAATCACATCTAATGTTGGACACTGCTCTGAGTTTTGCAAGCATAAGCTGGTTAAGTATGGTCAGAAGGTAATAAGGTGTAGAGCTGGGTGAACACAGCAGGCCAAGCAGCATCAGAGGAGCAGAAAGGCGGAAGTTTCGGGCCGAGACCCTTCTTCAGAAATGGACCATTACACGCCTATCACTGGCACTGGAATTTGTACAAAATGTTATACATTTATGTAATAGCCAGAAAGTATTTTTGACTTGGTGGCAGCATCCCATTAGTGGTGAACATCACTCGAATTACTATTGCATAGTAGCAGTGTTGAAGAACTAACTTCAGCTTTGCTCAAAGTTTTGAGATTCCTTATCCTTCCAAGGTGATCTGTGATAGATGATATCATGCTGCTACGATAAGGCTGGAGGCAAGAGGACCAAATATAAGGAGGCCAGTGTATGAGACCACACCAAGTGCTGCCAAAGCGAGGCTGGAGCAAGGAGAGGACAGGCTAGAGATAGACAGGCTGAGAGAAGCAGGAGCTCTGAAGCCTGACATAGTGGAGCTAGAGAAAGGGTGAGGGAAGTGACAGTGTCAAGGTCAGATGTCCCAGATAAATGAGTTTGCAAAGAGGGAGGAGAGGGTCAGAAAAGAGGGGGAGGTTTTATTTCATAAAGATTTACATTTATATTTTATAGCATCTCAAAGCACAGTGTGAATTACTTGAAGTCCAGTGACTGTGCAGAGTTAAACCTCTCCACCCCTCTCACCCACTCCAACCTCTCCCCCGTAGAATGTGCAGCCCTCCGCTCCAATCCCAACCTCACCATAAAACCCGCGGATAAGGGAGGCGCAGTTGTAGTATGGCGCACTGACCTCTACATCGCCGAGGCCAGACACCAACTCTCCGACACCTCCTCCTACCGCCCCCTTGATCATGACCCCACCCCGAGCACCAAACCATCATCTCCCAAACCATCCACAACCTCATCATGTCAGGTGACCTCCCACCCATGGCCTCCAACCTCATCGTTCCCCAACCCCGCACCGCCCACTTCTATCTCCTTCCCAAAATCCACAAACCTGAATGACCTGGTCGACCCATTGTCTCCGCCTGCTCCTGCCCCACCAAACTTATCTCCAACTATCTCGACTCCATTTTCTCCCCCTTGGTCCAGGAACTCCCTACCTACATCTGTAACACCACCCACGCCCTCCACCTCCTCCAGAACTTTCAATTCTCCGGTCCCCAACACCTCATCTTTACCATGGATGTCCAGTTCCTATACACCTGCATTCCCCATACAGATGGCCTAAAGGCCCTCCACTTCTTCCTGCCCCGCAGGCCCGACCAGTCCCCCTCCACTGACACCCTCATCCGCTTAGCCGAACTCGTCCTCACCCTCAACAATTTCTCTTTCAATTCCCCCCACTTCCTACAGACAAAGGGGGTGGCCATGGGTACCTGCATGGGCCCAAGCTATGCCTGCCTCTTTGTAGGTTATGTGGAACAATCCCTCTTCCGTACCTACACTGGCCCTAAACCCCACCTCGTCCTCCGTTACATTGATGACTGTATCGGCGCCGCCTCGTGCTCCCACTAGGAGCTTGAACAGTTCATCCACTTCACCAACAGCTTCCCAAGCTTAAGTTCACCTGGACCATCTCTAATACCTCTCTCACCTTCCTGGACCTCTCTGTCTCCATCTCGGGCAACCACCCAGAAACCGATATCCATTTCAAGCCCACCAACTCCCACAGCTACCTAGAATACACCTCCTCCCACCCACCTTCCTGCAAAAATGCCATCCCCTACTCCCAATTCCTTCGCCTCCGCCGCATCTGCTCCCAGGATGAGGCATTCCACTCCCGTACATCTCAGACGTTCTCGTTTTTCAAGGACCGCAACTTCCCCTCCACAGTGGTCGAGAACGCCCTCCACCGTGTCTCCCGCATTTCTCGCAACTCATCCCTCACAACCCGTCCACGCAATAACAACCAAAAAAAGAGTCCCCCTCATCCTCACGTACCACCCCACCAACCTCCGGATCCAACACATCATCCTCCGACACTTCCGCCATTTGCAATCCGACCCCATCACCAAAGACATTTTTCCCTCCCCACCCTTATCTGCCTTCCGGAGGGACCACTCTCTTCGTGACTCCCTTGTCCGCTCTACACTCCCCTCCAGCCCCACCACATCCGGCACTTTTCCCTGCAACCGCAGGAAGTGTTACACCTGCCCCCACACCTCCTCCCTCACCCCCATCCCAGGCCCCAAGAAGACTTTCCACATCAAGCAGATGTTCACCTGCACATCTGCTAATGTGGCATACTGCATCCGCTGTACCCGTTATGGCCTCCTCTACATTGGGGAAACCAAGCAGAGGCTTGGGGACCGCTTTGCAGAACACCTACGCTCGGTTCGCAATAAACAACT
>NC_063332.1:114428888-114458457 GCF_021869965.1 Rhincodon typus
TTCCTCAGATAACATGTCCATCCTGGGCCTCCTGCAGTGCCACAATGGTGCCACCCGAAGGTTGCAGGAACAGCAATTCATATTCCGCTTGGGAACTCTGCAGCCCAATGGTATCAATGTGGATTTCACAAGCTTCAAAATCTCCCCTCCCTCTACCGCATCCCAAAACCAGCCCAGCTCGTCCCCGCCTCCCTAATCTGTTCTTCCTCCCACCTATCCCCTCCTCCCACCTCAAACCGCACCCCCATTTCCTGCCTACTAACCTCATCCCGCCCCCTTGACCTGTCTGTCCTCCCTGGACTGACCTATCCCCTCCTTACCTCCCCACCTACACTCACCTTTACTGGCTACATCCCCGCCCCTTTGACCGGTCTGTTTCCTCTCCACCTATCTTCTCCTCTATCCATCTTCTATCCGCCACCCCCTCTCTCCCTATTTATTTCAGAACCCCCTTCCCCTCCCCCATTTCTGATGAAGGGTCTAGGCCCGAAACGTCGGCCTTCCTGCTCCTATGATGCTGCTTGGCCTGCTGTGTTCATCCAGCTCTATACCTTGTTATCTCAGAGTTAAACATGCAACTGCTTAGCAGTGAACTCTCCAAGCTGTGGTAAGCACATTTATGGTGATGGTTTTTTTCTGCATTAGAGTGTGTGTCAGTTATTTGGGGAGAAAAAGGTGTCTATCTCAATCTGAGATAGGTTGACATGGTGGCTCAGTGGCTAGCACTGCTGCCTCACACTGCCAGGGACCCAAGGTTTGATTCCAGCCTTGGGTGAATGTCTGTGTAGATTTTGCACATTCTCCCCATGTCTGTGTGGGGTTCCACCAGGTGCTCAGGTTTTCTTCCACAGTCCAAAGATATGCAGGTAAAGGGGATTGGCCATGCTAAAATTGCCCGTTGCATCCAGGGATGTGTAGGCTAGATGGGTTAAGCCATGGTTAAGGCCGGGTTATGGGGATAGGGCAGGGGACTGGGTCTGGGTGGGATGCTCTTTGGAGGGTTGGTGCAGACTTGAGAGGCCATCTGGTTATCACATGTGAATTTAAATACCATATTGTCTTGCAATCAATATTAACCATGTATGTTATGATTTTGTGTTTAATGGAACAGTGATAATTTTGAAGATATGGTTGAATTCTTCTAATTCTGGTCATGTGTGAGTCCAAATGCCCCAGACATCAACATAAATGCAGCAGGCAACCTTACTATGTGACTGCATTAGCTAATGAAGGAGCCAAAGAGAATTAAAAAGTAGCCCCTTTCAAATAAATATGTAGCCCTTGAGAAAAACCTCATGAGGAGAAAATATTTCGACTCCTATTCTGGGATTTAGGAGATTAAGAGGTGATCTCATTGAAATACAAGATGCTAAAGGAGCTTGACAAAATGGACACTGAGTGGTTACTTCTGCTGGCCAGGAAATTGCAAACATGAGTCTCAGGATATGAGTTTGATCATTTAGTATAGAGGTGAGAAAAAAAAATCTTCATTCAGAGTGTTGTTAATTTTTTTAAAAAAATTCTGCAGTAGAGTGCTGCAAAACTCATCCACCACCTTAAACATTCACTCACTCTACCACTGTTGCATAGTGGCATAATCGTGTACCATAAACAAGCTGCACCGCAGCAACTCACCAAGGTTCCTTCGACAGCACCTTCCAAACCTGCGACCTCTACCACCTAGAAGACAAGGGCAACAGACTCGTGGGACTATTAGCACCTACAAGTTCCCCTCCAAGTCACTTGTCATCCTGACTTGAAATGATAGCACCATTCCCTCATTGTCACCGAATCAAATTCTTGAATTTCATACATAAAAGTACTGAGAGTGTACCTGCACCAGATGCAATGCAGTGGTTCAAGAAGGTGGCTTACTAATACCTTCTCAACGGTGGTTAGGAATGAGCAAAAAATATTGGCCTTGCCAGTGACATCCACATCCTAAGGAAAACAAATCTCTTTTTTGAAAAATCAGATTGCGATAACAGGGGATATAGAAAATGGGCAGGAGAGTACAGTTGAGAAGAAGGTCAACCAAGTCCTCTCTGAACAGCAAAACCATCTTGAAGGGCCAGATGGTTAACTCTTGTTCAAATTTCTTACGTTGTTCTGTTCTTAAGGTCACTCTGCTACTGGTGCCTGAATATCATGGCTGCAATATTTTGTTTTATATCACATATGTACAAGTGTTGCTTGTCTTTCTGTAATAATCATGCCATTCAATTATGTTCTGTAAAACAGATTAAGACATTTCTATATTCATTGTTTATTTGACAATTTATTGCAGCTGTTATGGTTATTAGTAGCTGTTAGATTATTTTATTTGGCAATAGCTATTACCAACAAAAATATGAATGAAATATAATTGACCAAGTTTCTCTTGTTACTAGAGTATTTTCAGATTGAAAAGAATTACATGAAAACTGAAATGTACTCAAGTGACATATTGCGTGGGGAATCTTGTTTTATCTACTATGCAGTTCTCAAGCTATTCAAATTTTAAAGGAACTATTGACAATAATTGCATCACCGCATAACACAATGTAGAAGGCCATTTAGTCCATCAAACTCATGCCAGCTCTTTGCTAGACCTATCCAATTAATCACATTCTTTCCCCATAGGTCTGTATTTTTCCTTTCATGCAGTTATTCAACTTTCTTTTAAATATTACTTTATAGCATAAATCCACCACTCTTTCAAGCAGTGCACATTGTTTCACACAGGTTTGTTGTGCAAAAAGTTTGAACATGTTGCCTTTTCTTCATTTGTAAATTACCTTAAACCCATGTTCCCAAAACGTTAACTCTGATTTCTCTCCACAGATTCTGCCAGACCCACCCAGCTTTTCCAGCAATTTCTGTTTTTGTTCCCTACTTACTGTTCCTGCTGCATGTTTCTCTTTGCTTCTCCCAGCAAAATCCCTCATGATTTTGACCAACTATGTCAAGTCTCCTTCTATTCATCGAGGGTGAACAATTTTACCGATTCAAATCTCTCTTTGTGACTGAAGTCCTTCATTACCTGCACCTTTCAAGCAAACCTCTTCTGAATTCCCTTTAAAGTCCAAAAGCCCTCCTCCTCCTCCCTTCCTATAGTCCCTGAAATTGAGTACAATTGAAGGCTAACCAGAGTTGCGTAAACGATTTGTACCAAGTACTTCTGCTTGAGTATTTTCCTTTACTATGCCAAGGATTCTACATGCCTTTTCACCAACCCTCTTAGAGCAAGGGGTCAGCCAGCTAAGACAGATGAGGAGAGATTTCTTCTCTCAGATGGGTAGTGAATCTGTGGAATTTCCTACTGCAGAGGGCTGTTGAGGCTGGCTCATTAATTATATTCTATATTACATTCACGGCTGAGATAAACATTTTTAACGAGTAAGGGAATCAAGGGTTATGGGGAAAAGGCAGGAAATGAAGCTGTTGACTATCAAATCAGCCATCATCTATCTGAACGGCAGAGCAGACACAATGGGTTGACTAGCTTACTCCTCCCATGCCGAATGGTCTTTCTTGTCGCTATCAAAATCTAATTTACAAATGTAGCCAAGTCTTTGTTTTCCTGCATCCCTTTCAACATGTTCCATTTTGTTTGTATTATTTATCCTCGTTCTGCCCACTTCTCTGCATTAATTTTACCTGTCCGTTTCCTCCTGGAGTCTTCACTACTTTTTCCACTTCTGAGTTTAACATCATCTGCAAACTTAGAAATTATCCCCTGCACATGACTAAGTCCAAGTCATGAATGCATATCAAAAAGAACATTAATCCCTAATACAATTTGACTGAACTTTTTGGGGAGGGGACGAGATATGTAGATAAGGGTAGTGCAGCTGATTTGGTCTACATGGACTTGAGTAAGGCTTTTGACAAGATCTTGCATGGAAGATTGATTAAGAAGCTGAGAGCCTGTGGAATTCAAGGCAATTTGGCAACTTAAATTCAAAATTGGTTTGGTGGCAGGGAGCAGCAGGTGATTGTCAAAGGGTGCTTTTGTAGCTGGAAACCGGCATCCAGTGACATAGCACAGTATTTGGTGCTGGCTCCCTTGCTGTTTGTTGTGTATGTTAATGATTTAGACATGAATGTAGGAGGTATGGTCACTAAGTTCACAGATGACATGAAAATTGGTAATGTGGTAAATAATGTCTTAAACTACAGGAACAACATAGATAGGCTAGTCAGACGTGCTAAACAACGAAAAATGGAATTCAATCCTGAAAAGTTTGAGGTGATGCATTTTGGGAGGTGTAACAAGGGAAGAAAGTACACATTGAATGGTGGGATCCTAAGGAATATAGAGAATCAGAGGGACCTTGGAATATATGTCCACAGATCTTTGAAGGCAACAGGACAGGTGGATAAAAAGGCGTATAAGACACTTGGCTTTATCAGACAAGACATTGAATAAAAGAGCAAGGACATTGTGACGGAGTTGTATACAATATTAATTAGACCATATCTGGAGAACAGTTCTGCTCGCCACACCATAGGAAAGATGTGATTGCACTAGAGAGTGTGCAGAAAGGATTCACTAGAATGTTGTCTGGACTGGAGGATTTCAGCTATGAAGAAAGACTAGATGGGCTTGGCCTGTTTTTCTCAGAGCAAAGAAGACTGAGAGGAGATTTGACTGAGATGTAAAATGTTCTGAGAAGCATAGGCAAGGACAAACGTTGCCCTGAGTGGAGGGATCAATTGTCAGGTAGTAGAGCTTAAAGATAAGGAGTAAGAGGTTTAGAGAGTATTTGAGAAAAAATCGTTTTAACCCAAGGGTTGTGGGTATCCAGAACTCTCTGCCTAAAAAGCTGATAGCAGTGGTAGCTCTCGTGACATTTAAGGAATATCTGGATGATCATTTGAAATGCTCAGTGATGAACAGCATGGACATGATTGGGCTGAAAGGTTTCTTTCCATGATGTAAAATCTCTATGATTTTATAAGACTTTGCTCCAGTCTGGTCAGCATGGACAAGTTGGGCTGAAGGGTCTTGTTTCTGTGCTGTATACCTCCGTGAGAAAGAACCATTCTCTGCTCTCATTCCTTCAACTAATTTTGTACCCAAGTTAACATTGCCCTTTAATCCCATCAGTTTTAATGGTGCTAACAAGTTTATTTATGTCGTACTCTTACAAAAACGCTTTTGTAAGTCCATATGGACAATCTCAACTTCACTAACCTCATAAGCACGGTCATTTCAATAAAGGAATCAATCAAGTTAGACAAAAATGATTTGCCTTGAACAAGTTAATGCTGAATGCAATCGATAAATGCTTGTTTCTCCAAATGACATTTTCTTTTCTGGCTTCTTATTTCTAAATGTTTTCATGCAGACAGACTTACGTTGTATCTTCCAGGTTTATCCCTGCCAGTTAGCCCAATTTTACACTTGTTGGTTTCCCTTGCTCATAATTATTCTAAGCCTGATGGTATTATGATCACTGCTCTTCAAATGCACCCCCATTGAAACATGCTCATTTTTACCCACTTTATTCCCTGGAACTATATCTAGCAATGCTTTCTTCCTGGAAACATCCGGATCAAAATTGCTCACATAAACACATTTGGAATTTTCCTTCTTGCCATCCTCACCTTCTTCGCCCCTTTCATTGCTACTTTTCCAGACTTTAAGGTATTAATCAATGTCCTGCATTATCAATGCACTCTAGTTATCATACATTTTAATTTGTCCGCAAATTAGATTCTCCATCTTCTTCCCACTAATTTGGTGGCTTGTAGCAAACAGCCTGTAGTTTAATCAGGAACAAAAAAAAAAGTTGCTGGAAAAGCTCAACAGGTCTGGCAGCAGCTGTGAAGGGAAAAAATGTTAACATTTCGGGTCCAGTGACCCTCCTCAGATTTCTCTCACATCTCTTTAAATCTGTGCTGTCTTGTTCTTTTCTCTTATGAGAGGGAACATCTTTTCCCGAACCACGCAGTTCAGGCACAAATGATGTTGAAAACGGCATTAAATTTCCTCTCAGCTTTCTTTTATCAAAAGAGAACAGGCCCAATTACTTTAATCTATCCTCATTATTAATGTAACATGGGTTCTGAGGAAGGGCACCGGACCTGAAATGTTAACTATTTTTCCCTTCACAGATGCTGCCAGACCTGCTGAGCTTTTCCAGCAACTTTTTTTTTGTTCCTGATTTACAGCATCCACAATTCTTTTAGTTTTTATTTAGCCTGTAGATTAATAACTGCCTCACTGTTCCTTAAGCCTAATTGACTGGATTTGTCCTTGAACCATGAACATCTCTTGCCAGTGCTGGGATAATTCTTTTGATCGATATTGCCATGCTCCTTCCTATTTTAGAATGAGAGATATAGGGGCGGAATTAGGTCATTTGGCCCATTGAGTCTGCTCAACCCCATTCTTCTGCCTTCTCCCTGTAAACCTTGATCCCCTTACTAATCAAGAACTTATCTATTGCCGTCTTAATACATTCAATGAATTGACCTCCACAGCCATCTGCAACAATGAGTTCCATAGATTTACCACCCTCTGACTGAAGAAATTCCTCCTCACTTTAGTTCTAAAGGGTCATCCCTTCAATCTGAGGTGGTGCCCTCGGGTCCTAGTCTCTCCTTCTAGTGAATACATCTTCTCCAAGTCCACTCTATCCAGGCTTCTCAGTATCAAGTATTCAATGAGATTTTGCAGCCCCCACTCCACCCCCCAAACCCGCCCCCATCTTTCTAAACTCCATTCTGTACAGAGCCAGAGTCCTCAATCGCTCCTCATATGACAAACCCTCCATCCTTGGACATCATTCTTGTGAAACCCTTCTGGATACCTTCTACGCCAGCACATCTCTTTCTTAGATACAAGACACAAAACTGCTCACAATATTTCAAATATATTCTGGCCAGAGCCTTATACAGCCTTTGCACTACATCCCCGCTTTTGTATTTGGGCCCTCTTGAAATGAATGCTCGCATTACAAATGCCATTCTAAGTGCCAACTGATCCTGCGTGTTAACTTTTAAAGAATACCAAACCAGGACTCCCAAGTACCTTTGTGCCACAGATTTCCAAAGTCTTTCCCTGTTTAGAAAATAGTCTGCACCTTTATTCTTCCTACCAAAGTGCAGAGCCTCACTCTTTCCCATATTGTATCCCATCTGCCACTTCTTTGCCCACTCTCCCAGCCTGACCAAGTCCTTCTGCAGCCTTCTGCTTCCTTAACACCATCTGTTCTTCCACCTATCTTTGTGTGTCATTTGACTTTAATAATGAGGATAGATTGAAGTAATTGGGCCTGCTCTCCTTTGATAAAAGAAGGCTGAGAGAAAATTTAATGACGCTTTCAACATCATTTGTGCCTGCACTGAGTGGATAGGGAAAAGGTGTTCCCTCTCATAACAGAAAAGAACAAGTCAGCATAGATTTAAAGGGATGTGCAAACAAAGCAAGGATGATGTGAGAGAAAAGAAACATTTTCAAAAAATGAGTAGTTAGAATGTAAAATGCACTGCCTGGAGGCAGGTTCAATTAAGACATTCAAAAGGGCATTGAATCATCATTTGCATTGAAATGGTGTTCAGGGATACGAGGAAAAGGTGGGAGATTATAATGATGTAATAGAACTGGTGCATGAACAAATGAGTGAACGGCTTCCTTCTGGGCTGTAACAATTCTGTGACACTGTGAAGTTTCTTTCCTTTTGTTTCCTGAATATCACATAGCCAGGAATATTAAGATTCCAATCCACCTTCTTTGAGGTGGGTCCCTATTATTGATACTATATCATAATCCCATGTGGTAATTTATGCTTGCAGCTCATCATTCTTATATACCGCTCACTACTTTTTGAGAAGCAGCTATGTGCTGAAAAAAATATAGCTGGAAAAACACATGGTCCTGATGATATATAAAATAAACCTGCTTAGAGGCTCCCACAAATTGTAAAAAAGGGAGACTAACTTGTCGACGTACTGTGTTTGTGGATGGAAAGTGTTTGTTGAAAACTTTTAAAGGAGCCACAACATTGAGAAAATGGCTCTTAGATCCCTTTTCCCCATATCCCCGAACACCTTTTCTATGCAAATGATGATTCAATGCCCTTTTGAATGTCTTAATTGAACCTGCCTGCAGGCAGTGCATTGCACATTCTAACCACACACAGTGTGAAAATGATTTTTTCTCTCACATCACCTGTACTCTGTTTGCACATCTCTTTAAATCTATGCTGTCTTCTTCTTTTATGAGAGGGAACATCTTTTCCCTATCCACTCAGTCCAGGCACAAATGATGTTGAAAGCTTGATTACTTTTCCCCTCAGCCCTCCTGTCATCAATGGGAAACGGGCCCAACTTCTTCAATCTATCCTCATTATAAAGTTGGTAGCCACAGCGCATGAGCTCAAGCCCTTTTGCCAACAGATGGATCTGTATTTCCTGAGTTGAGAGGTAGATGAACCAGAGAGACAGACTGTAAAAATCAAGATCGCACTGGGCAACACACTACATCAATATGTCAGGATTTATGGTTGAAGACCAGAAGATCCTAGGAAGACGTTCCTGGAGGGTTAACTTGAAGTAAAGATCAACATCTAGGTCTATAGGTTAGGATGAGTCCTTCAATTGGTTTGTAGCGTGGTGCTGGAACAAAAGTCAGGAGTGCAGCTTCTTACATATTTAATTGTTGGAATGAATTTTGGAACTAATCATCACACCCACCCCAACACAAGCCTTCTAAAGAGACATATTAGAGAAGAAGAAAGCATACAGCCAATTCAAATTACTAGATTGGATGGCATCATGGCAGGGTGCCAACTGTTATGAGCTTTGGGGGCACCTGCAACATGGTATAATATCATATAATCAGAGTTCAGAAGTGTGACAGGTCTTGTCGCATGTGTGGTCTGAGGCAGGAAATTGTCCAGTACTGTAAAAGCAGTGATGTATGTGGCTATTGGGCAAGGCACTGCAGGAGGCCAAGCTCACAGCATGTAGCCAACAATGGTGATAAGCCTCATGCAGAGGGAATGCATTAAAGGTACAGTGGCAACTCCAGCTATAGGTATACCTATGTATAACTGAAGGGAAAAGATATACTCTGGTGCAGTTGTCCCATCATTTTGTTTAAAACAAATCCCTTAGATAGGATTAATTAATCCCAGTATTTACATTTTTGTATTCCAGTTTGCATAAAGCATTTAACACCACCTTCACATTGCACACAAAATATCCACTCTCACTAGGGTCCTGTTGTCACTCTATTCACAAACCATTTTGTCTAGTTGATACTACAGACTCTCATATACACAGAATTGATTTGGCATATTTGGTGATCCCTAGGTTAACCAGATCTAACAATCTTTTCCTGCACATCATTCACTAAGATTGTGACAATTCGGTCTCCCTTCACCAATGATTAATAATGTCCTCTGACCCCTTGCCCCTGCCTCTCCATGTTTACCTCCAAAGCTTAGAGGAAAGTGCCACTGGAATTGTCTGAAGCTACCTAACGCGCTTCCTTTTTCTCGTTCCATCTCCTATCACTCTCCTTGTCACCCTGCCTTTCTTCGGCCTGACACTGACACATTCTCTCTCTCCATTAAAACTCCTCAACTCACCATATACACCCTTTATATCCTCCCTAAGACCTCCTGACCACACAACTGCTCCTTCATTTAACTGCTATGAAAGCTTTTACCTATTTCTGCCAATTCTCAAGGAATATCTTCCCAAATTCCCCATATGGTGCCACTTCTCTCTCTGCAGCTTTCAAAATTTTCTTAGAATTGCTCTTTGCCAAAGATTCACAGTCACTTTTCATAACTCTTCAACCACGGCTTTATGTCTACATCTTTATCTAATTAATCAATATTTATTTTACTCCCCAGTTTGTCCTGTGTCGTAGCTTGTACTATGTAAATGCAAGATGTTTCAATTGGGAACAAATATATTTCAACAAAATGAGAGTCGAGTTGCTATTTGCTGTATAGTCTCACCTGTGTGGTAGAATTTTCCAGAATATCCAAGGTTAAAGGTAAAGTTGGGAACCTGGGTGCGCAAGAGGTTTTGAGTTTCAAGTAATGCCTAAAATAAAACAAATTAGAATGTGATTGTAGCAGACTATAATTTTTTAACAAAATACTTTTGAACAAAATGCTAAAAGTAAGGGTCACATTCACTGTTTGCTCTTGTTAATGGACGAGAGATCAATGAAATGCAATTTGTATTTTTAATTCTGTTTAATGAAAGCCACATGACACCACAATCGTTACCTTAATGAATACTTTCAAACTGAAATATAATGAGCTCCATAAGTAAAACAGCACAAAACGTTTTGTTGGTTTGACTGTTTTGAGAGCACTGGCTTTATTAACAGTTGATTGACTGGATCCAGCTTAGCCAGAAGCAAGAAAAAATAGATTTATGCTTAGAATATTGTTAAGAGCTGATTGATGAGGAGGCAGCAGCAGAAAGTGGAATGCTTTAACAATCTCGTAACGTTGGCTCCCGAGCTCATAATACTTCCTGCAGCCATTAGAACACCTGCTTATTTTTTGGCAAAGTGCATGCAAATGAGGAGGTTATGCCATGATACTGCCACAAAGCTATTTGCTGTCATTTCCACCTCTTTCACACTGACAGGTCCATTTCCAACAGCAGCCACAGTTACAAGTCAGCAAAGAAATGTGGATTAGAATTTATAGTACCTCAATTCAAGATGAAGGGTTGAAATTTCTATCTCAGTATTTCCTTTTCTGCAGCCTTTATACCATTTGTTGAGTGCCTACTCTTCCCTCCGCAGCCAACACACAACAGCTTCCTACAATGGGCTGCCTTTCTTGGAAGAGGAGGAACAGCAATGGAAAGATGCTGCTAGTGATTGATTGATTGGTTGATTTATCGTTATCACATGTACCGTAATACAGTGAAAAGTGTTGCTTTGTGTGCTCTAGAGGCTGACTGTACCATACAAACTGCATCAGGGTAGCAGAATACAGGGAAAGTGCAGAAAGAGAGATGAGAATTAACATTGGAGAGGTCCATTCAAAAGTTTGATAACAGCAGGGATGAAGTTGCTCTCAAATCTATTCATACATGTAATCAAACTTCAGTATCTCCTATCTGTGGAAAAGGGTGGAAGAGATCATAGCCGGAGTGGGAAGGGTCTTTGATTATGTTGGTTGCTTTCCAGAGGCAGCGGGAAGTATAGATGGAGTCAATGGAAGCAAGGTTGGTTTGCGTGCTGGACTGGGCTGTGTTCACAACTCTTTGTAGTTTCTTGTGGTCTTGGCAAGAGCAGACTGCCATACCAGATGTATCCAGATAGGATGTTTTCTTTTTTTTTCATAGAATCCCTACAATGTGGAAACGGGCCCTTTGGCCCAACAAGTCCACGCTGACCCTTGGAGCAACCCACCCAGTCCCATACCCATATAACCCACCTAATCTACACATCCCTGAACACTACGGGCAATTTAGTGTGGTCAATCCACCTAATCTGCACATCTTTGGGCTGTGGGAGGAAACCAGAGCACCCAAAGGAAACCCACACAGAGATGGGGAGAATGTGCAAACTCCACACAGACAGTTGCCCGAGGCTTAAATTGAACCCGGGTCCCTGGTGCTGTGAGGCAACAGTGCTAACCACGGAGCCACTGTGCTGCCCTAAGGTATGGTACACCTATAAAAATTGGTAAGAGTCCTTGTGGACATGCTGAATTTCCTTAGCCTCCTGAGGAAGTAGAGATGTTGTTGTGCTTTCTTGACTGTCGCATTGACGTGGGTGGACCAGGACAGATTGTTAGTGATCATCACTCCCAGGAACCTAACGCTCTCGACCATCTCCACCTCAGCATCATTGATACAGAGAGGGGTGTGCCCTCCACTCCGCTTCCTGAAGTCAAAGACCAGCTCCTTCACTTTGCTGACATCGATGGAGAGATTGTTGCCCTTACAGCATGCTGCTAAGCACTGAATCTCTTTCTTCTATTCTGTCTCGTCGTTGTTTGAATCGGACCTACAACAGTCATGTTGTCAGCAAACTTGTAAATGGAGTTGGGGTGGAATTTGGCCACACAGTCACAAGTGTATAAGGATGCTTATACACTTATAGGTTTTATAAGAGGTGCATGCAAGCCACAGGGTGGTATGCTCATATCAGCGTATATAGAGGCAAATGTTCCAGCATCTGACTAAGGAGTAGTGCTTGCAGAAGGTTCCTTTCCAAAGGAAGTATAAACGGAATGATGTTGCATGTTGCAAGTTGACACAATCACCTTCATCATAAGCACTACTCTGTCAGTGTCTCTTTAAATCACCATGGCCTCAACATCTGTACCAGGGATCAATCTCGCCTGCGAGTTTGTTCATTGTTAGCATTAACAATGTGGGTGCCGTATATTTAATTTTGAGGAATGCTATAAATGCTTAATTGATTAATGATTATACATGCAAAATTAAACGAATCCATTGTCCCTTTTTGCGCCATATTTACAAGAAGCAGAACACCAAATATTCAAGCAAACTCTTACTTCCTTTGTTATGCTGCCTATATTTTGGAGTAACTCACTATTCAGAACCATTTAACCCAGCAAAATAGGTTTCAAAGTGATTCCTGGGAGAAAAGTGCTCCTGTGCACTTTCCCAGGACTTGCGTGAAACACTGTTACACGATGAGTGGAGTCATTATTAAGCACATCATCTACTTAATGAAGACATGCTTCAGATTGACAACAGTGTTTTCTGTATTTTTATCTGATCAGAGATCTGAAGGATAGGTGTGGTGTTCTGACTACTGTACAGTTTTGTCTTTAAAAGAAATATACCTGCATGGAGGACTTGAAGGATGACCTAGAAGGGACAGCAAAGGAACCAACCAAAGGAACATCACATTGAACAGGAGATCACCCAAATGTTGACTGCAAGAGTCATGATGAAACACATAAATCAGAAACCTTCATGTGGTTACCTGCTTATCAGTCATGTTGGATCTGAGATTCACTCTCAGTAACTCCTCTTTACATTTTTTCACTAGTACTTGAGGATTCCACAGGGACCTTCACTTGGATCACAACTATTTCTCATCTGAATGCTGTTTCTCATTGATATTATCTGAAACAATTACCTTAGTTTCCAAATGTACACTGATAACACTCAAGTCCACCTCATCACCAGCTCTTCTGACTTCTCTGCACTCTCAGATTTGACACAACTAACGGATGAACAAAAAATTCCTCCAACTAAATATTGGGAAGATAAAGCCAGTGTTTTTGGTCCTGATCACAAACTTCAATCCCTAGCCATTCATTCCATCCTGCTCAAGATGCTCATTAAAACATACCTTTTCCACCAAATGGTTGGTCATTTGTACTGCTAACTCCTTCAGTGGCTCTGTGTCATTTTTCAAAAACATATGGATATGGGAATCACTGGCAAGGCCAGCATTTGTCACCAATCCCTAAACATCCACAAACAGAATGACTTCAGAAACCATTTCAGAGGGCAGTTAATAGTCAACTACATTGCTGTGGAGAGATAGTAGGAACTGCAGATGCTGGAGAATCTGAGATAACAGGGTGTAGAGCTGGATGAACACAGCAGGCCAAGCAGCATCAGAGGAGCAGGAAGGCTGATGTTTCGGGCCTAGGCCCTTCTTCAGAAAAAGAAGTTAGTTAGAAAAAAGATGTTAGTACGCACATATCTGTGAGTATAGAATTTTGTGCAAAACTGAATAAGTGTGTGTGTGCACCTTAGCCATCTTAACTTTTATGAAGAAGGGTCTAGGCCCGAAACGTCAGCCTTCCTGCTCCTCTGATGCTGCTTGGCCTGCTGTGTTCATCCAGCTCTACACCTTGTTATCACATTGCTGTGGGCCTGGAGTCACATGTAGGCCAGATAAGGATTATAAAGGACATTAGTGAACCAAATGGGTTTTTACAATTGATTTCATGGTTACCATCACTGAAACTATCTTTCCATTCCAGATTAATTCATTGAATGTAAATTCCATCAGTTGCCATGGAGAATCAGAATCCACAATCCCAGGGCCTCTCCACCATTTGATAATGCTTTTCTGAAGCACTTTGGAATGTTAAAGGTATTCTAGGAATGCTGAACTATTAAACTATATCACTAATGTCTATATCAGATCTTTCTTAGTGTAGGCTGATGTATCTTCCATACATTCCTTCTGATAACAGAAAATATCAAAACTTCACACAAAAATTGAATATGGGTATTTGTGACTGTCCCTGTCCTTATGTTAGTACACACATATCTGTGAGTATAGGATTTTGTGCAAAACTGAATAAGTGTGTGTGCACACCTCAGCCATCTTAACTTTTCTGAAGAAGGGTCCAGGCCTGAAACGTCAGCTTTTCTGCTCCACTGATGCTGTTTGGCCTGCTGTGTTCATCCAGCTCTACACCTTGTTATCTTAGCCATCCTAACGCCACATTGTCCTCCAGAGCAAGTGTGTGATGTATAAACATTTAAATCCAGTTTCTTCAAATGAATGTGACTCTTGTAAAGCAGCAGCTAGGTCTTGTGTCGGACCTGTTGAAGTCTGGCCTTGGCCTGGCCTTGCATCCTTTTAGTCATATTACACAAGCATTGTATATTTGGCACTACGGGCCAAAAGCTGGCATTCCAAAAGTTAGTAGCATCAAATGTGCCCATTCTGTCATGTTAATATAGCTAGTTATTGAATGTATACGGGCCTTCAGCAACAGGAAAACAGGCTTAATAGTGCAAACGAGATCAGTGAAGCCCTGTGGGGTTCTTGTCTCCAATCCAACCCTAGGCTTTTGAAACGAGAGATTAAAAAAAGCCTTTTTCAATCTGGTATCACATGTCCCTATAGTAGCAGAGATAGCAGGAACTGCAGGTGCTGGAGAATCTGAGATAACAAGGTGTAGAGCTGGATGAACACAGCAGGCCAAGCTGTGTTCATCCAGCTCTACACCTTGTTATCCCTATAGTAGCAGTCTGAGCATCTGGAGAGATACTACAGACTGCCCCAAGGTTTTTGTCATGAATCTGCCGTCTTTAAATACACTGAAGCTGTCATGCACTCCACAGTTATCTCTGGTGCTATAATTCCAGTCTGGTACTGTGTGAGTACTTGACTATTTAGGGCTTAGTGAGGTAATGTCTGTCATATTTCACTCTCGCTCATTATGGCCTTGATAAAGAAAATGAAGTGTTTAAATACCTTTCAATATCATGATAGACAAAACAATCAAAGTGTTAGCATAAAGTCCATAATGGGTACAATTTACAAAAGAGAGCTGAGGTCCTAATCTCCATAACACAATCTGGTGGCATGACAACTGGGCCAATGTCGAGGAGCCTCAATAGAATAAAGGTCCTCATTGCTGCCAGGGTTCCTGACTGCACTAGGGTAGTTTAGTTGCTGCACTGCTGCCTCAACTCCAAGAACTGCTAGCTGCTTAGAGGGCAGCAGCTTTCTGCTACTGGCGTTGCCATCGGGAGCAGTGAGCATGGCCAATATGACACAGGGACCCACGCAGAGGATCCCCAATAGATCCTCTAAAGTTGGGCAAATACCTTTGGAATCAAAGGATAGAATTACCTGTCACAGAATTCCTAGTCTCTGACCTGTACATTATTTATATGACTGGCCTACCTCAACTTCTGGTCAATGGAAACATTCAGGATGTTTATAGTGGAAGATTCAGCACTAGTAATGCTATTGAATGTAAACGAGAGATAGTTTGTTAGATACTCTTCTGTTGGAGATGGTCATTGCCTGGTACTTGTGTGGTGTGAGTGCTACTTGTCATTTATTGGCTCAAACATGATTTTTTTTTTTATTAATTCACTAGATGAGGGTGTCGCTGGCTAGGCAGCATTTATTGCCCATCCCCAATTGCCTAGAGAGTAGTTAAGAGCCAACCACATTGCTGTGGGTCTGGAGTCACATGTAGGCCAGACTAGGTAAGGATGGCAGTTTCCTTCCCTAAATGACATTAGTGAACCAGATGGGTTTTTCCTGACAATCGACAATGGATTCATGGTTATCAGTAGACTCTTAATTCCAGATTCTTATTGAATTCACAAACCACCATCTGCCATGGCAGGATTTGAACCCAAGTCCCCAGAATAATACCACTAGGCCATTGCCTCCCCAGTAGCAGCCACGTCTTGCTGGATTTCAGAACAGGTGGACCTCGGTATCTGAGGAATCATCAATGACATTGAATACGTGCAGTCATCATTGAGGATCCCCACTTCTGACCTTATGATGGAAGGAAGGATCATTGATGAAGCAGCTAAAGACCACTGAATTTAGTGCCTTGCTAGGCAATTTCAAAAGGCATTAAGAGTGAACCACATTGTGAATCCAGAGTCAAATGCATTTCAGACTAGGTATGGATGACAGATTTCCTTCCCTTGAAGGAAGGATATTAGACAACTAGAATCATAGAATTCCTACAGTACAGATACAGGCCATTTGGTCCAACAAATCTATACCAATCCACGGAAGAGAATCCCGTCTCAGACGACACCCCCACCTCCCTATCCCCGTAACCCCACATTTACCATGGCTAATCCACTCAGCCTGCACAGCTTGGATACCACAGGATAATCAATGTAACCTGCACATTTTTGAATGGGTTTTTGAACACAATCACTGACAGCTTCATGGCACCAGCACTGAGATTAGCTTTATATTCCTGATATGTTAATTGATTTTAAATTCCACCAGTTGCAATGATGCGTCTTGAACTCATATACTCAGAGGTCTGAGAATCAGTCTCAGTCTCCTCACACATTAACATACGTGAGGTCCCAATGCTTGTTTTAGGTAGCTGTTTCAGATCCCAGGTATGCTTGGACGTTGGGTAAACCCCTGTTACATTTATCTTATTTAATCTAACATTGATCATTCTTGAATAATTTAGCTCCATCAAGCTAATGTAAATTAGATTTGCTCTGAAAATTTCATATTCCTGAAAATATAACATCCAATATGGTAAGTATGTACGATTGCTATCTGAAGACCAGTTCCAAATTCAAGATTGACTCTCAAAATTATTCCATTTACATTCGAGCTAAAACCTAAAAAAGGACATTTCAATATTACATATTTTGATTCATATTGCTATTAGCCTTGTTATAAGCATATATTTAGCCAGGGATCTTCGATATCAGATTTTACTTGTGCTAGATCAAAACAGCTTGCTAAATTGTGAATATGCCTCAAGAAAAGTGCCGAATAAAGCATCAAATTGAAATGAAGTGGGATAATGTGTCAAATGAGCTTGCAAAGAAGCTACTTCTACACAGCTTGAGACCTGTAAATTGAGGCCATTAAGAAGCATTACTATTCTTCAATTGTGTGTGTTTACACAAAAGAAATATGTGCAAAACCATTTTTTTTGTTATCAATGAAGCGATACACATATCACCAAAATGCTTTGTATGCATGAGGACAAAGGAAGTGGCATTTTAAAATCAGAATTGCTATGCAAATTGCATTCTACTAGTATGAGAAAAATCCTCCCAATCTAGTCAGCTCTTGAAAATAACTGTGTGTACCCAGTTACCACAAGTGGAACATGACACTTTTTCACAGTGGTTAACATATCAGCCGGTAAACATAAAAATAATAGCAATAACTGAAATCACAGAATCATAAAGAATCATACAGCACACAAGAGGCCCTTCAGCCTGTACCGACAAATCTGTACCACCAAAAATATACTACTGGCTACACTTGTCCCACCTCCCCTCTCTTGGCCCTCATCTAGGATTATCATGCACAAAGGTTTCCTGAGTTTTTGCATTGACTAGTTTGGAACTTATATTAGCTTATTTCACTTTATTGAGTTTTATTCTTGGTCGTGTTTTATTGCAGACGTTCAGCAAAAGGTTCAAGATGCAGATACCAGACCCTGACAGCCCGGTCTGAGTTTGCTCCATTGAGTCAGTGTGGTCTCTGCAGTCAGGAGGAATGCCAGCAATGAAGGGAGATTACAATGTCCTTCACTGCTTCACCAGGGCAGTGCCACCATTTTCTCTCTGCTACCTCATACTTACTCTATCGCTGGTACTGTACACACCTTCCACCAAGGCTCATGGTCTTTGGTTTCGCACTGTTACATGCAACTTAGAGCCATGGGGTCTGTTTCTGTGCTGTATGACTCTTCGATTCAACCAGTCCATGCCGAACATAATCCCAAACTAAACTAGTCCCATCTGCCTGCTCCTGACCCATATCCCTCCAAACCTTTCCTATTCATGTACCTATCCAAATGTCTTTTAAACATCATTGTACCCACATCCAACATCTTCCCTCATTCATTCTTACCCACCTTAACTCCCCTCACTACTAATCATGCATGGCCTCTGTACTGCCCACTCACTCAATCAGAACACCTCCCCACTTTTCCCCTTACTGTACTGCACTATTAGCTGTGTTACTCACTCTCATCTCATTCAATTCCTCTCACTGTCTCATTCCAGGAAAGAAACAGCCCATAACAGGGTGAAGAGAGCCAAGGCAAGTGTTGGGAGTGTCAATAATTCACCTCCTTGCTTTCTATAAAGCAAGGATCCTGATTCTAATGGGCAAGGTCTGGCACCATTGGTGAGGTTGCTGAAACCTCCATGTCCTGGAAAGTAGGTAAGAAGTATTGTCCACTGTTGTGCTATTCTTCCATTACCCTGATTGGAAATGTACTTTTATTATGTTCAACCTTCTCAGTGCATTCTCTCTTCTTCTCTCCCAAAGGCACCAGTGGCTTCAGTGTGGTATTGGCAGCCAACTGACCAACCCTGCAAGACATCTTCTCTTCCAACTCTGAGGAAGAAAACACGAACACCTCAGAAGATGCACTGGCTGAACTATCTACTAGCTCAGATACTCATAAGTAATGCCCATTTCACTGGAGCCCACAGGATTACCAGAGACCAGGCACCCCCTCAACTCAAAGGAGAAGGTTCCACTGTGTCACCAGTCAAGAAGTTCACCTAAATACACAAGCAGACACGGCAACTGCAGCAAGTTTGTTGGAGGCACTGTGCAAACTGACCCAAAGTTTGTAGGACTGTGCAACAGTCATCGGGATCCTGCTGCCTCTGGCATACAAACATCTGGCTGCTTCCATGATCAGGTTGGCAGCTGCCATGGAGAGTCAAGTCCAGCACTAGCAGATCCTGCTGTATATGCACACAGGCATGCATTCCATCACTCCAGCCATTGGTGCACAGAACCAACAACAAGGCGACAAGGGGAGGGCTCTTGACTTCTCTTCAGTTGCCCCTCCCTCACAAGGAGTCAGGGCAATGGTAGTACGCATCAGATGGAGGAGGTGCCACTCACAGACCACTCTCAGGACACTTCAGAGATGGCTGGGCCTTCCCTCTCCCACAGCCCTGTGGGACTTCAAGCCAAAGAGGGCGCACCTACTTCTGTATCCTTTAGTTGCAATTGTCTTTGGGGCCACATGATCAAGGCGCCAAGGCTCATGGGTTCCAGTGTGCAGCAGGCTCCTTCTATCCCAGCTACAGAGCCTGAGATGCCCAGACATGGGGCGGGGAGGGGGGGGGGGGGGAGGGCGGGGGGGGGTAAGAAAGATGAACGGGGGCAGGAGGCAGTGTGCCAGGTGTGTAAGGTGCCTGGCAAGTAGGGTGCCAGCTAGGTAGGATGTCATGGATGGGGTAGTGCTAAATGGGCATAGTGCCAGCGTACAAGGTGGTAAGTGGGTGGAGTACTTAAGTTAGGTCAGGGTCAGTGGGAAAAATCAGGCCCAGTGGAGAATGGTGAGGGTAGGTATCAAGTCTGGAGGCTTCTGGTCCATATGCAGGGGTAGTGAGGGGTAGGGGAAAGGAGTTTCCATATCAAGTTGGGTCTGAACAGTGGTTCGGGTCAAGTTGAATATTTGTTCAGCGAAACTCACGTTTCCACAATCCTGTGTTAATTTAAAACAATATCATGCTAGGAGCAAGTCCTGCCCTCAGCAGAACCAAGTCCTCAGGGTGATTTCTGAATTACCCATTGGTTGTATCAGCCATTGATGCTTTTTGCAGTCATTCGAGCAAATTCCAAATGTTAAATTGAAGATCTTGGACACAAAGACAATATTGGTAGGTTTTGAATCTATGAACTTTTTAAAATTTTCATGATACCTATTATATCTCAACCTAACAAGAACACAGTACAGTCATTTTCACTTTCAGGAAGTTCGATGTAGGGGTTACTTATAGCTGGAGGATTGACTCTGATTTATAACATATAGTTTTTTGTGATAAAGTCATTTCAGTGGTAGTTCCTAATTTACAACACTGCCCACACTGCAAATGAAGTATTTTGTTGGTTGTACAGTGCTGGTGGTCATGAAAAACATTATACTACCATGAGCTTTTCTCTTCATTATTCTTGTATTAATCAAATTTTACTGCATTACTTCTTTTGAAAATATCCAGGGTTTTTTTTGAAAAGCAGAATTACAGTTTAAAAAAAAAGCGCAGCCTAATTGCGCTGGTTCATGAAGAACTTTGGACTTGAGTGGAAATTTTAGGTGCAGTAGGGAATGAATCACTTTCATAATGGGCACTATATACATTGTAACCACCAAGTGCCAAAGTGAAACCTTACCCAAAGATTCATCCTGGACAATGTTGTCTTTGGATATGAAATAAACTCCTAACACTAACCATTGTTTTATAATAGCTACTAGCATTTTCTAATCTCAAACTGATCTCTGTTTGCAGTGACTATTAGAGCTGAATGATTGCTCTGAAAATAGTTGCATATAAAAGATGTCAGAAAGAAATAAATGGGAAGTCGACAGGGATGTTCACCTTTCACAGGGCAATAGTTTGTACACAAACGCTCAACTGATTTTCAATAAAATTTTCAGTCCTGCCAAAATAAAAACTACAGAGGAGAAAGCCTTGTATGTACAATGAAAATTATTACATACAAAGGGATATCTAGTAATCTGCATTAGAGTAATTCTCCCAGGGGTACATCTAAAGAAACTGTTGGTTTCATCCCTGATTTTCTGTCTATTTGGTGTTAAACTGGTAGTTTAAGATCATTGATAACAAGGTGTAGAGCTGGATGAACACAACAGGCCAAGCAGCATCAGAGGAGCAGGAAAGCTGACGTTTCGGATCATTTATGGTTCAGTCCAAGCAACAAGCAGTGCTCTTGATCAGTGCCTCATCCACAACTTAAACATTCACTCTCTCCACCACTGGTGCAGAGTGGCAGTGGAATGCACCATTTCCCATTGCACTGCAACCACTCGCCAAATGATCAACAGCTCTTCCTAAACCAACGACCTCCATTACCTCATTTATGATTAATGGTTTATGCAGGTTTATGGGCCTGCAAAGTTTCACTCCAGACAATACCCCATTCAGACTTGGAACTATATTGCCATTCCTTCTGTGTCACATGACCAAACTCCTGGAACTCACTCGTACCAGCATTGTGGGTGAACTTGCACTAAAGGAATTCCAGCAATTCAAGTAGGCAGCTCACCAAGTGCTTCTCAAGAACAATTAGGGATGGAAAATAAATGTTGCTCTTTCCAGTGATGCTCACATCCCATGAAAGAATAAAACAAACATTTCACTGTGTAGCCAGTGTGACCTGAATGATACTTTGAGTTTCCAGTAGGCATTTAAACTTGGCTTCTATTATGATAATTAGGTGTCGTGTGCAATTTTAATACGTTCTGCATTAGAACTCACCTGCCGTTTTCTTTCCACCAACAAAAGCTGTTTGTACCTTACAAGAACAACAATGTGTATTAAATAGCATCTTCAATGTAATAAAATATTACAGGGCTCTTCATGTGACTATTATAAAGCAAATTATGACTCTATGCAACATAAAGAGCTATTGGGTAGATTTTATACTGACCTACGGTGGTGGTTTGGGATTCAGGGTGTAATAACAGTGAAGACAATGTCTCAGGCTTCCCAATATTTAACAGAGGGAAATTTCTGGTCATTCTGCACAGCAATGGACAACTCAATAGTGGTAGCGGTGACTTGGAGCTGGGTATCATTGGTGTAGATGTAAAAATTAAGGATGCGCTTTCTCCTGATGACACTGAAGGTGCAGCACATGAATAATTAATAGGAGGGGCTAAGAATAGATTCTTGGGGAATAGCAGCAGTAATGGCATGGGAGCAGGAAGCAAGTCCATTGCAAATTATACTTTGGCAGCAGTTAGAGTGATCAGAATAGGACCAGGGGAGTGCAGCATCTCCTGGATGGTGGAATGTGGACAGCACGTGGAGGAGCATAATCTGGTCAAACATGTGAAAAGCTGCAGGCAGGTTCAGAAGAATGGAGGAATAGATTCTTTTTATCGTAGTCACATTGTCACAATAATTGTGAACTTGATAAGGGTCATTTGCTACTCTTCCAAGGGTGCAAATTCAATTATAGGGTTTCAAATGTGCAGTTATTTGAAAGATGAGCATAGATTTGGAATATGGCAACATGTTTAAGGACTTTGGAAAGTTAAGTGAGGTGGTCGATGAGGTGGTAGGATTTTTTAAGAGAAGGCCGATAACAGCAGTTTTAGAGGAGAGGAGGAACACATAAACAGAGGGATCCATTAAAGTGGAGATGAAGAGAGAACATTGGGTGGTCCACAGTTCAGTGGGAATAGGGTTGATGGAACAGAATGTATGCCATTTACAAAATAAAGCCAGAGAGGACATGAGGGGAGAAAAGAGAGACTATATAAATTCAGACTAGTGCATAGGGCAACTTTAGTGGAAGTTTGAGCTAGTAGGAGAGACAAAACAAATGGCTGATCAGATGATCTTGATTTTGGTGACAAAGATATTCTTGTTCTTAACCTTGGAGGTAAGGATTAAAGCGATAGGGAAGAAGGTGCAGGAAGATAGCTTGCAGTAAAGATTAACATCGAAATGTCTTCTATGAAATGTCAAATAAGTTGTCATGTATGTTGTAAGTTGTTGATTTTCCAGAATTTAATGCAAGAACACATATGTTGTATAAGATAATGGCTCTGAAAGGGTTAATATTCATGTTACATTGGCTCCACCCATTCTACTGATGTCACACACACTGTGGGTGGAGACAAAAAGTATGACTGTAGCTTTTGGTGTGGCAGATGTATCTATACCAGCTCCTTGAGGTCCTATGCCTGACAGAATGTTATTATGCTATTGCTAGCAGGCACTAAACCTTCTTGTTATCTCAGAATAGTGCATTTTTTTGTATAATGGTAAATAATTTTACTACCAATTAATAGACAGGCCCAAGGCACAGCAAAGGTAAAGGAGGATTGGTGACAATGAAAGACCTCAGACAACCCTTACCCGATTCCATGTAGTGGCTGAAGTAAAACAAAATGCCGTAAGGTGCCACGATTGGTCAGCAAAGAAAATATCACAACGCAGTCCTACACAATTAATGCCGTCAGACCATTTTATCCTGCTTAATGACCTGTACTATATTAGTTTATCTGTCTCTTAATGGTTTGACAGATTTTCTCCAGGCAAGGTTACATGTACAATTTTGTTAGTTGGTCAGAATATTTTCCTATATGTCTTAATGCTCGTGGTGGAATTGCAGAATGCATTTATGGCTGTTACTTTTGTTAAGGTGCAACATATCTTAGAAATAGCTTTTTTTAAGGGATATTTTTTCCTTATTAACTGCAGAAAGACTTTAATGTTGTTTAACACTGGTAACTGTGAATATTTGATAGTGGTCATTTAATGCAGCGACATGCTTGATGTGCCATATTAACTCTATTTATGTGCTGTGTTCTGCAGGGTTAGTTGCTAATTAGGTTACAGTGCAGGTACCTATAAGGTCTAAATCTTTCTGACTTTATTTAAATGACTTCATTACTTGCTGGCACTGGGGAAAAAAGAACATTCTAAATTCCTTCCATTTAAAGGTCAGAGTACCTCAAGGCCGAGCTATTTGGAGAGCTAACCAAACCGCAGGGAAATTAAGCACTGCTGCTCTGTCATTTGAGGGCAAGCAGTTCTGCTGTCAGTAGTGTCATTCGGAGTTATTCTTCCAACTAACTTTGTGTCCTGGGCTGTAAAGATGCTGAGAACTCCACTGACAGCTACACTAATTTTATGATAAGTAAGAGCAACAAGAAAACATGTGGTGGCATTTCTCGGGCTTAGTGCTTACTCTGATCGATACACAGGTACTATGGGCCTGATTTGTTGCTAGGGTTGGGAATGATTAATAGGTGGTGTAGGGCAGATGCCAAATTAATGGAGCCAGCAAAAATAATCTCATATTTCTTGTGCGTGAAGTGATGCAAATGCAATCAATTCCATTGTGCATTACAGCACAGTTGCGGCATAAGGATGCTGCAGGAATGACTTCTAATGGTTTCCATGGCAATGAATTTAACTGCCAGTTCAGCACTGCTGCCAGCATAACATGTGGATATTTTAAGGCTACATCCACTGAAAGATGGGATTGCGCACCAGATTCTAGATTTAGTTAATCCTTTAACAGTGCAAAATAAAATAATATCTTACTAAAAAGAAGCCACTGTATGAGGCCTTATCTCATAAAGTCACTTTTGCATTTCAAGACAAATCATTGAGAATTGTCTAATTCAATTTTACTTGTTGTGCACACCGTGAGTACTTTAAACTATATGTACATATATATGTCAGAAATTATCTTTTTTATTCATAAATAAAGTTATGAACAAATGGAAAATAATATCTAAATAATTAAGACTACAAATATCATTGCAAAATGACTAAATGCACACAGTAACAAATAAAACATGTTTTAGCAATTTCAGCTGAATTCCCAACGGAGGCTAGTTTGCAATACAAAGCTAAGCTGAATTAAATGTGACATTTCATTTGGTCACTTTACTCTGGAAAACACAATAATGATGTCAAGGATGTAAATGCTACTTGGTGCAGTAATTTGTGCTCCATTATAGTCGGGGTGGAATAAGGTTGTCAAGCTAATACAAAAGGAAACGGGAACAGCAATGCACAATGTGTCTTATCTGAAGGTGTCATCTGGGGCACTGTGAAGAATATTTTTTCCTTTAGTGTGTCCCACCAATTACCAGAACAGAGCAAGAGTAGATTGCAGCACAGGATGAATGGGGTGCCGCATCTGCAGCATTATTAATGTCAGTCCATTAATGTCATTGCTGACAACATGCACTCAGTCGATTCCATACTGTATTTTGTAGAAACATGCTGGCAAGACTAAGCCAGTAATGAGTTTCCTGTATGATTTACTTCCATCCCAACACCTCCAGCAAGCTGGTGGGTACCTTTCTGTTTACTACATATCTCAAACCTGCTGGATGAAACTGAATCAAATTCAGACATTCCAGTCATTGTTTGGGTGATCTCTTAAAAACTGAAATACCAGGAACAAGGGAATTGCTATTAACTTTAGAGCAGATATACTCATCTTTTCAACATGACAGTACTACACAGTAAGTATACGCTGACATGGCTGATTTAGTTTGTTTGCATTTGCACAAATGTCTTCCTAAAATTAATCCTGGAACTGGACGAGTTTAACACTAGAATCTAGCAGATGTTTCCTCTCATGTTTCCTTTCTAACTTAAGTTGCGTTAAGTATAAAGGAGTCAAGTGTGTAAGTTTGTTTATGCTTGGTTTCCAGCACAATTCAGTAATTACACCCAGTATAAAAACGCAGTTAAGTTTTTGGAGAGAATTGACAAGGGAAGGAAAATGCGAGTGACTACAGAAATACTACAGAAAGAAATTCAGTTGCTTCAGTTCAGCCAGCAACATCAGCAATTCTTACATTATTAGGTATATTTCAGGAGTTTGAAGACAAGTGGCAACAAAGGGCCAATGTTCTTAACAGCTACAGGAAAAGGATCGCTGCTAGTGTCAGACAACTTTATTCAATCAAGTAGCTTGCACAGAAATCACCATCACACTGATGTTGATGTACGTTTTGACCTTCCAAGCCTTGAAAATTCTTCCAAAAGTGGGAGTCTACTTATTTGGCAAGTATAAAAGTGAACCTCCAGCATGGGTGTGAATGCTAAGCACCTTTGTCATTTAACACACTGGATATGTTCTGTATAGTTGAATCTTATTGCAACCTCACAACACATTCCATGTCACCTGTTTGTGCACACTTGTGAGTGAAAAGTAAAACATCCACTTGTGTAAAAGATCGAGGTTGAATAATTAATAGAAGTATTGCATGTCATTGCACTCACTATATACGACCTTTATGCAAAAGATGTGATTTTCATGTATTATCTTATAATCTGGGTTGTTTTATATGTTGGGATCAATGATAATAGCAAGAGGTTTATTTTATTCATTTGGGGGATGTAGGCGTTACTGGCTGGCCAGCATTTATTGTCTGCCCCTGGTTGCCCTTGAAAAGGTGATGGTGGTGGTTCTGTGCCACTCGCTTTTTTCTTTCTTACTTTGCACTAGGCTATATGTTCTGATAGATGAAGGCAGTGGCATAGTAAGAGCTCTCCTCAAGTGTTTAAAACATATTTGGAAAGAGGTAGGACTTCTTTGCATTGCTCAACTTTTGAGCATGCAAACATCACTTAAAATGATCAAATCTTACAGCAGAGAAGTAGCTCCTTTGATCAATCATGCCTAGACCAACTTATTGAAATAAGCTACTTTGGTTCTGTCTTCACAAATGAACTTCAGGAAATGCTAGGGGACAGAAGGTCAAACATGAAGGAGAAACTGAAGGAAATCCTTATTTGCCAGGAAATGGTATTGGGGAAATTGATGGACTGAAACCCCCCGTCAGTCCCCAGGACCTGATGCTCTGCATCCAAGTGTACTTAAAGAAATGGCCCCAGAAAAAGTAGATGCATTGGTGATCATTTTCCAGAATTCTGTAGACTCTGGAAGAGTTCTAATGGACTCTTTAAAAAAGGAGGGGGAGAGAAAATGGGGAATTATGAGGCTGGTTGGTCTCATAATGGTGATGGGGAAAATACTGGAGTTAATCATCAAGAATGTTGCAACTGAGCATTTGGAAAGGGATTACAGAATCAGTCCTAGTCAGCATGGATTCACTGAAGGGAAATCATGTTTGACAAATCTTCTGGAATTTTTTGAGGATGTGACCAATTGGATGGACAAGGGTGACTCAGTAGTTGTTGTGTATCTGGACTTTCAAAAGGCTTTTAACAAGGCTCCACACAAGAAATTAGTACGGAAAATTAAAGCTCACTGTATAGAAGGCAATGTATTGACATGGATAGAGATCTGCTTGGCAGACAGGAAGCAGACAGTTGGAATAAACATGTCCTTTGCAGAGTGGCAGGCAGTGACAAGTGGGGTGCGGCAGGGTTCAGTGCTGGGACCCCAGCTGTTCACAATATACATTAATGATTTGCATGAAGGAAATGAATGCAATATCTCCAAATTTGCAGATGACACTAAGCTGGGTGGCAATGTGTGCTGTGAGGAGGATGCTAAGAGGCAGCAGGGTGACTTGGACAGACTGGCTGAGTGGGTATGAACTTGGCAAATGCAATATAATGTGGATAAATGTGAGATTACCCACTTTCGGTCGCAAAAACAGGAAGGCAGATTGTTATCTGAATGGTGGAAGTTTAAGAAAAGGTGAGGTGAAATAAGACCTGGATGTCATGGTGGAACAGTTGCTGAAGCAGGTGCAGCAGGTGGTGAGGAAAGCTAATGGCATGCTGGCCTTCATAGCAAGAGGATCTGAGTATCAGAATAAGGATGTCTTGCTGCAGTGATACAAGGCCTTGGTGAGGCCACACCATGAGTACTGTGTGCAGTTTTGGTCCCTCAGTCTGAGGAAGGACACTCTCGTTATTAAGGGAGTTCAACGAAGGTTCACCAGACTGATTGCCGGGATGGCAAAAATGCCATATGTGGAAAGATATTCATGAACCAGATTTTTCCTACCTTCTGCTGTCAGGGAATTTGAATTTTTGTCCCCAAATCAGCAGCCTGTATCTCTACATTAATAGTCAAATGATAATATCGCTCTGCCATTGCCTCCCCAAATCTATATAAAGCATTGCTCTGAATGCTATTTCAACATTTTAAATTCTGTTTAGAGGTCCAGTGTGTCTTAAATCTAAGTAATTTTGACCTTTCCTTGCTGTTGATCCAGCACACACCTGATCACTTGCTTTTCTCAAGTGAGTTAATCAGTTAATTTTGATAATGGTTTGTCTGTTTACCACCAAGCTATGTTTTCAAACTCTCCATGTTGTCACAAAGAAAGATGTGGAGGATTGCCCCATACATGGCAGGACTGTTATATGTGGAAAGATTGGTTTGACTGGGCTTGTACTCACTAGAATTTAGAAGAATGAGGGGGGATTTCATCGAAACATATAAAATCCTGATGGGACTGGATAGGCTAGATGCAGGAAGAATGTTCCTAATGTTAGGTAAGTCCAGAACTGGGAATCACAATCTAAGAATAAGGGGTAAGCCATTCAGGACTGAGATGAGAAAAAAATTTCTTCACTCAGTTGTGAACCTGTGGAATTCTCTCCCACAGAAAGGTCTTGGGTCCAGTTCATTAGATATATTTAAGAGGAAGCTGGACTTGGTCCTTGGGGTTAAAGGGATTAAGGGGTATGGGGAGAAGGTGAGAATGGGATACTGAGATTGCATGATCAGCAATGATCATATTGAATGGTGGCACAGGTCTGAAGGACAGATAGACAGATACATGAATGGGCAGGGAGCAGAGGGATACAGATCCTTGGAAAATAGGCGACAGGTTTAGATAGAGGATCTGGAACGGCGCAGGCTTGGAGGGCCGAAGGGCCTATTCCTGTGCTGTAATTTTCTTTGTTCTTTGTTCTTTGACTGAATTTGCCTACTCCTGCATCTATTTTTCTATGTTTTATCCACTTTATCTCACTTCAACACAGCTCTGCAAGTTCCTTCAAATTGTTATCACCAGAAATGAGACATATATAATGGTTAGGCTGAAATCCAGCAATTTTACCTCCACTTCTATCTATCTTTCCCTTTTGGGACTTTTTTTTCCCAAAGCTAGGCAATCTCAAAGCTGAATGGAATGGAAATCAGTCATAAATCCTTGAATTCTGAGGAAGGGTCACTGAACTCAAAACGTTAACTCTGAATTCTCTCCAGATGCTAACTGACCTGCTGAGTTTTTTCAGCAGTTTCTTTCAATTTCTTTTTTTCAAATCATTTAAGCTCTTGTTACTGCGATTCAGCTCAACTGCACTCGTGCTGATCTTGAAACCTTTGTCCAATTCTTAAACCAAAATCCTATTCAACCATAAAAGAACTGTTTGCTCCTCAAATATTTCAAATTAACTATCATTGTGTTACTGCAAGGAAATTATCATGCTGGGGTTATCAAGAGACGCAGCAGCTGACCACAGCTGCCAGATGTCACTGACACTATGTACAAATGAGCACACCTTACATGACAGTAATGGAGGGAACTATCTTCACAGGTAGTGGTCGAGCCGCACCTCCATCTCCTACCGACCAACCTCATCCCGCCCCCTTGACCTGTCCGTCCTCCCTGGACTGACCTATCCCCTTCCTAACTCCCTACCTACACTCACCTTTCCTGGC
>NC_063332.1:114458857-114468451 GCF_021869965.1 Rhincodon typus
AGAAGGGTCTGATGAAGGGTCTAGGCCCGAAACGTCAGCCTTCCTGCTCCAATGATGCTGTTTGGCCTGCTGTGTTCATCCAGCTCTACACCTTGTTAACCACCGCATGAATTTGGCAGTTATGAAACGGGAGACAGAGTGTGGAACAGCCTGATCAATTGCGGATGTATTATGCCTGCAACCAGGGTTTTGTTTTTGACTATCACCTCTTAGTTCCCTCCCTGTTTTATTTTTGGTAAAGTTTGCAAATTAGTTCAGATGCATTCTAAATGTTTCCAAGAACATTTTTGAATTTTTGTCCCCGTGTGCTGACAGTTATCTTTATTTTATCTTTAGATTTAAAACTAAATTGGGATCATCCACATATTCCTTGTATAAACAGAATTAATCAGAGTTTACAGCACAGATCCTGGACATTAGGCATAACTGTGCTGGTGCTGCTCGACACAAGGGCTCTTCCAATTCTGCTTCATCTAATTCTACCCGTGTAATCTTTGATCTCTTTCTCTCTCATAAACATGGTGAGCTCCTCTTAAATGCTTCCCCTGTATTCATCTACACTCCACTAGATGATAGCAAGTTCCATTTTTCTAACCATTCCCAGGGTACTGCCATGTTAATAATAATGGTAAAATAATCAATCAGTTGTCAGTGAATGATTAATTCAATGGATTTATTTCTTCAAAATAATAAAACACATTATAAGTTGTGAAGTAAGCATGATAGGAAACTAACAGACCCCTCTCTGTGCACCTTGGAAACACAAAATAGATTAACGGCCAGGCAGAGTTGCAACAATCTATTACACAGCTTAGAATCTTTAAAGACGAAATCTCTTAAAGACAATGCGCACATACAACATGCTCCTCTGTTCCAAAAGAAATTTTAATTATTTACAACAAGTGAGGCTATGGTTCTGTATAACATACAGATAATTTGCTGATAAATCCAGATCTCATGCTGGTGGCTTTGGAAGTGAGATTAATTGCCATAGTTATCAGTTACATTGTCGGTCATTCCTGTTGTATTGTCAAGTTTTTCTTATTTCATAGACTGCAGTTGCTGTCCCAGAATATGCTTATCCTGATGGCCTACAGTTAGGTTTTGTTCCAGATTAACCATTGATGAATCTTATTCCTCAAGCTGTTTTGAGTGGTTCAAATCTGGTTGGCACTTACTGTTTTGCTCCTTAATAGCTTCTTAATTCTATGAAAGCTTTAGCCTTCTGTTGATTCACTCTGTTTTCTCCTTCATAACCTGCTTCATAAATGGTCTAGCATTTCCAATTTTTTTTTTTAGTTTTGTTTCATTTGAAGCCTGGATGTCTTCCATTTGCTATTTTAGTGGTTTATTGGTTTCTTCTGTGTTCTGACTGAGTTCTTTCATGACAGAATATTATTTCTGAAATAACTGTCTCATAAGTGATTCACAAGTCCTTATTGTGTATGATATGCATCTTCAATTGTTTTACAGGTCTATCATTTTCTCCAGCATTGTTTTAAGCTCAAGCTATTTTCCTGCAGCTGTTCCTAGTGAGCCTGATCTGTTTTACTTCAAGTTGTTCTAGATAGTCATGGGAATAAGCATTTATTCATTGCTCTGATAATTCAACTCATTTAGTTCATCCTGCTTTTTTTTTTCTCCATATCTTAATTTGTCTTTGTGAGCTGACCAGTGGTATTCCCTAAGGATTTCATCATAATCAAAATGCTATTCTTGAATTTGGATTTCTCTAGAGCTAACTACTCAGCCTTTTCCTCTTGAACATTCTTCTCTCCACTGCTGAGATTTTAGTTCCACTAATCCAAAAGAAAGTGAAGTATTCACTTCTTCTTTCATATTCAATTCTCTAAGTAGATCTGGTATAGTCTGCTACAGTTTCTGTTGTGTCTCTGATGTTTTACTGTTTGCATGGATCGTGATTAATGTGAGGACACATGTTGGCATACCTGCATGTTCTGGTCCAGAACTGTCTATAATGTGGAACATCAGTGATGTCCAGTCGATTTGATATATTTGAACTTTGACATTACGGTTCCTGCATATTGCATTGTTGCATCAATGCATTTTATAACTTTTACATTTCTAGCTTTTGTCACGGCTTCCCATAACTTCGGATTTTTATTTTAAGAATTTACAGAGGTAGTGTTTTGGCACATGCAACTGTGTCAATCTTAGCCGGTAACTAGTGCCATCAGTTTTCTGAGGACAGAGCATTTTAACTCTTGTGAAAACTTTGAATGACATAATAACATTGATGTTCTCCATAACCTTAACAATGTGAAACATGTGTTCACCAATTTGACGCATTGTCAGATTCTGGTTTGTCAATCACTTCATGTATCCCCTCTGGTGGGATTCCGGATGGTTGTTATTGTAACTTGTAGATAAACCTTATGTGTGATCTGTTGGGTTAGTGCACTGCTAGTTGTAGCTGCATTAGTCTTTGCTCTGGTGCAATTCCCCTGCCAATAGCCTTTTGTGTGGCATGATTTGAAACAAGCAATTATTTCCTTAGCACATCTAGATGGCCACACCTTCCACTTGTCTTGCTATGTTTAGATGTTCTACTAATTATTAAATTGTGAATCAAGGAGTTTCTATATGGACCTGTGAGCTTCCTGGACCTAATATAATCACTTTGCACTCGCATTTCTTTTCTGAATTTTTTCTGATTTTTTTCCTGAAGAAGGGTCCTGACCCAAAACATCAGCTTTCCTGCTCCTCTGATGTTGCCTGGCCTGCTGTGTTCCTCCAGCTCCACACTGTGTTATCTCTGACTCCATCATCTGTAGTTCTTACTATCTCCGTATTTCTTTTGGGGATCTTCTAATTCTTTGGCTGAAAATCCTAACTTGTTAAAGCTGCGTATATCTTCATTACTAATTGCTAAGCAAACCTTAATAGCTAACTTTTCTGCAGCTGACACGTTGACTTTTATTTTCTTTATCCTTTCATGGGATGTAGGCATTGCTGGCAAAGTTGCTACCCAAGCCTAGTCATCCTTGAACATAATGGCATAGGGTCCTTTCAGGGAACAGTTAATCATCAACCACATTGCTGTGGGTCTGGAAGAATTTGTAGACCAAACCTGGTGGGAATAGCAGATTTTCCTTCCTTAAAAGATATTCGTGAACCAGATTTTTCCCACCTTCTGCTGTCAGGGAATTTGAATTTTTGTCCCCAAATCAGTAGCCTGCATCTCTGCATTATTAGTCAAATGATAATATCGCTATGCCATTGCCTCCTCAAATCTATAAAGCATTGCTCTGAATGCTATTCAACATTTTAAATTCTGTTCAGAGGTCCAGGGTATCTCAAATCTATGTAATTTTGATCTTCCCTTGCTATTGGTCCACCACACACCCTGATCACTTGCTTTTCTCAAGTGGGTTAATCAATTAATCTTGATAATGATTTGTCTGTTTACCACCAAGCTAGAGTTTCAAACTCTCCATGTTGTCTCCATGTTGTACACTTCTCCGCGATATAAACATGTGGACCATGTGCTATATCTGTAGATTAACTTACTTTTTGACTGTTCAAGTACAACAGGCCTGATCAGCATGATATTTTCCACTGGGCTTACCATCTCATATTAATGATAGAGGTCTAAAAATCAATCGCTTGTCAGGGATTGATTAACTCTTTGGGTTTGTTATTTAAAACAGTAAAACATACAAGTTATGAAGGAGACATCATAGCAACCAAATGATTTGTGCACATTCATCTTACAAACACAAGGCGACCAGGTAGAGTCACAGCATTGCATGTACAAAGCACACGGAGTGTTTAAAGGCAAACTCTCTTAATTGCAAGGTACCTAAACACCAAAGATGATTCTCTTCAATGGAATGCTTACATTTGACTCCAAGTACAATCCAGCATGTTTCCATCTAAACTGCTCATGGATCTGAAAATGTAAGTTTAAATTTCAAGAAAGGCATGGATAAACATTGCTAATTCCTAGTACCAGACCTGCTACCAGAAGATGAAACAGTATTGGACTTTGTTAATTATAACAAAATTAATTTTGTTACTCATTTTTGCTGTGGACTTCTAAGTAACGGTAAGAGGCTGTGTCTTGAAATACTGGCTCACTACTACATTATCTTCATTGCTGAATCTCTGTTATGACACAACAGTTAACAGAATTGGTGCATTTTTTTCTGGATTTCTGCCAAGATGCATTGGCCGATTTAAATGCAGTGGGAATTAGGAACTCTTGAGTTGGAGCCCACAGCCTAAGGAGAAGCTATCTGATTTGACTATAAGAGGATTCAGTCTTGCACTGTTACAGGTATCCACTCCACCCTCCTCAGCTCTCCAAACATAAATGTACCCAAGTAATGCATGCAACTGGATGCAAAGCCAAAAGAATCTCCCCAAATAATTTTAGCTCTGATAATTGAGTCATTGAGAAAGTAAGTGCTTTTCGGAAAGAAGTGGCATTCCCAGTATACACCATTTGCACGGAGTTGTCTTTCCATGTTACATCCCATGACTCTTGTCAATAAATTGTTGCAACATTCAATGTGTGCTCCAACAGTCTGCCACCATTGCCAGAGAGTTGTGATTGTAAGGCTTCCAGGGAATTTTCATTGCACCATTTTTTTAAGGAAATCTTGATTTCCCCATTTATACTAGTGTCAAGAAAGTGCCATTGGTATTCACCTTGAAGACCGAGGTTACTCAGTTGAAATGTCAACCGTGACAATACTATACAACTTCTGCACTTCCGAGCATAGTGTGCGGAACAAAAGCACAATTGAAATAAAGAATATCATTCAGCAGGCATTTTGCATACTCAAATAATAATCCTAATGTAAAAATTCATATGGGTGCTACTTTACCACCTGCCCTAAAGAGATCTTGCAGAAATAACTGTACACTGCACAGCTAAGCTATAGTTCAAGGGAAGGCTGAAGGACAATGATGAAGAGCTGGGAATTTTCAGCAGCCATTGCAGGAAGCAGTGTTCATTTGTTGGGTTCTGATTGTGAAATTCCTTCATTAATCCTGTTTTTGCACTGGACTGTATTTTCTTTGTAAACAACTATTTTTCATTGGCATAATTTTACACAGAATCATCAATCTCTAAAGGCAACAATGGCTGTAAAGTTTAACATGATATATTGCTTCTTTATTGGAAATAACACGGACGTGCAATGCAATGGCCATTGTAGATGCCCTTTCAACATGTTAATTACAATGCCGTGATATTCTTGTTCTAGTGCTTTGATGGAATATATTACCAAAAGAGTAGGTGTGGGGTTTCTTTAAAGGGTTGCTGCAAAACTACTTGTGATTCAGAGAGGGCTGCTTTTGCTCCCATTCATTGTGGGGATGTGGATCCCTAATTGCCCAGGAAAAGCATCCTTTCTTAACACAGTAACCCATGTAGAGAATAAGTTTGCTGAGTGCAGAATTATTAAGTATCAAGCGTTTTCTAAGAGTGCGGTCCATTGCTAGCATTTGACTGATTTTTACAGGTGTAAGACTAAAAGAAAGGTAATGAAGTAAAGTAAGCTCCTTTCAGCTTTAAGTACAGTAAACAAGCTTTATGGAAAGTAACTGATTAATTAATGTGGTAAATCAGTTTAGTTCTTGCACTATAGCTCCAAAGCATATAAACATAGACAACAAGGTGCAGGGCTGGATGAACACAGCAGGCCAAGCAGCATCACAGGAGCAGAGAGGCTGACGTTTCGGGCCTAGACCCTTAGAGCTTTCTGTGCAGCTTGCAAAAGGATTGCAGATTTCAAGCAGAGTGAATGTGTTTAATGGTGATTTTATTTTTGAAGGAGAGTGGAGATGCAGCTTAGAGGTGAGTGAGCAGATAAGGAATGGGTTACTGGCAAGGAGTTCCAGAGAAGCAGGCAACAGGAGTCCCCCAAAATTATCTCACTCATTAATCAGTTTTTCGTTTCGGATACTGGTTTGGGCGATGGTTCCTCAGAGGAGTGCAATCAGAGAAACGTCAGTGGCATTAAGGGGGCTCAGGAGAGGAGAAAAAGCGTGAAAGAGCAGTATTGATTGTGGATTTTTTAGTTAGGGGAACAAACAGGTTATTCTACAACTGTAAGAGTGACTCCACGATAATATGTTGCCTCACTGGTACCTGGGTCAAGAATGTCATAGAACAGCTGCAGGACATTCTTCTGGGAGAGGATGAACAGCGAGAGGTTGTGACACACATTGATGCTAATTCCTTGGGTAGGAAGGTGAATGAGGTCCTGAAAGCAGATTTCAGGGAGCTAGAAAGGAGATTGAAAAAGCAGGTCCTTCATAACAGTAATCCTGGGATCATTCCAAGTCCTACGTGCCGGTGAGTACAGAAACAGAATTAAGTAAATGATCATATGGCTGAAAAACTGGTGTAAGGAGGAACAGCATCAGATTTCTGTGGACAGGGGCAGACGGGACCTAAACCTGAAGAAGAGGCTGCATCTTGGCAGGTCTGGGACTGAGGTCCTCACGGGGAGATTTGCAAGTTTTGTTAGGAAAGTTTGAACGAGATTGGCGGGGAATGGGAAACTAAGAGGGGGTTCAGATTCAAGGGAAGCAAAACTATAGAAGACAGATAAAGCAACTGCAAGCATCAAATAGGAATCAAAATGGTGAATAATATCAGGAAAATATGACTTAAAGGTAAATATCCTTAGATATTCTGCAATTAGTGGGGATAAACAAAAAGGAGGAGGAAGTGGGGTAGCACTCCTAAGAAGGGATGACATCAGCACGAGGTCGACAGGATCTTCAATCAAAGGATCAAGATGTAGAATCTATTAGTTTGGAGCGAAGAAAAATTGAGGAGAAAGAAGCGTTGATGGGATAGTCGATAGAATATCAAATAGTAATAGCAACAGTGAGCATGTCTAAAGCAAGGAAATTGGATGTGCATGTAATGTGGGTGATAAAGTAATAAGTGTCACTTCAAGTTTTGTTTGGATTGGGTTAACCAAGTCAGCATTAATGTTGTAGGGGGTGAATTTCTGGAGTGTGTACATGTATGATCTCTAGAACAGCATGTTGAGCAGCAAACCAGGGAATAGGCTATTTTGGATTTGGTGTGTTGTCATGAGAAATAGCTATTTAATAATCATGTTGTAAAGGAACTTTGGGAAATAGCGACCATAATATCATTGAAGCTTACTTGAAGTTTGAATATGACATAATTCATTCCGAAACTAGGGTCTTAAATCTGAGCAAAGGAAACTGTGGGTATGAGACTTAAGATGGCTAGTTTGGTTCGGGAAGATACCTTAAAATATTTGATGTTAAGATGGACAGTGTCAAGCATTCAAAGAGATAGTAGTAAACCTCCAACAGATATTTGGGACGGCACAGTAGTTATCACTGCTGCTTCACAGTGCCAGGGACCTGGGTTTGATTCCAGCCTCAGGCAACTGTCTGTGTGGAGTTTGCACATTCTCCCTGTGACTGTGTGGGTTTCCTCCCACAGTCCAAAGATGTACAGGGTAGGTGGATTGGCCATGCTAAATTGCCCATAGTGCCCAGGGATCTTTAGGTTAGGTGGGTTAGACATAGGAAATGCAAAGGTAGGTGAATGGGTCTGGGTGGGATGCTCCTTTTCAAAGGGGCGGTGCAGACTTTTTGGGCCAAATGGCCTGTTTCCACATTGTAGGGATTCTATATATTCCTCAAAGACCCAAAGGGAATTTGGAATCAACCATGGTTAACAAGCAAAATTATAAACTACATTAAATCAAAAGATGTGGCTTATAAAAATCCCAGAAATAATGGTAGAATTGGGACCAGTTTAGCACCCTGTAAAGGAAGACCTAATAACTGATAATACAAGGGAAAATAAATGCAAGCTGGCAAGAAACACAAAGGAGGATTGTGGTTATTGTTATGTGAAAGAAAAGAATAGCAAAGATAAATGTGGGCCTGTTACCGGTGGGAATAGAAGGATTTGTAGTGGAGAACAGAAAATGGTGAAGAAAATAAACATTACTTTGCATCTATCTTCAAAGAAGAAGATTCAAAAAATCTCCCAGAAATACTACGTTCCCAAAGGATTTGTGGAGCAGAAGCACTAAACTGCATTGAAGGTTAATAAATCTCCTTGACCAGATAAGCTTCAGCCCAAAGTGTTGGAGGAAGTAACAGGAAAGGTGATGGATCCATTGGTGGCTATCTTTCATAATGTTATAGATTTTGGAAACATTCTTGTTGATCGGCAGGTGATAAATGGAATCCCATTATTTAAGAATGGAGGAAGAGAGTGGACAGCCTGTTAGATTGACATCTTTTCCAGAGTAAAGCTAGATTATATTATGAAGGATGTGCTAACTGAATATTTGGTAATGAATTGCAAGAGTCAGCATGGATTTATAAAAGGCAAATCATATTTGACAAAATTGTGAGAGTTTTCTCAGGATATTACTGAAAGCATAGACAAAGCAGAAAGGAGGATAGGGTATGCTTAGAATTTCAGGTTATGCACAAAATCATAGAACTGCTACCGTGAAAAGGAGGCCATTTGGCCCAGGGTGATCCAAATGTCAGCAATGATCTGCCATGATGTGGAGGTGCCGACGTTTCACTGGCTTAGACAAGGTCAGAAATCATACGACACCAGGTTATAGTCCAACGGGTTTATTTGAAAACACAAGTTTTCGAAGCCTGACTCCTTCTTCAGGTCTTAGTGAGAGAGGTAGTATCAGACACAGAATTTATAAGTAAAACATCAAAGGGTCACGCCATTGATGGAGGATATACTAAACAAACCTAAGATGCTATAAAATCTTTAATCAGTTAGAAGGTTTTAAATGATTAATGTGTATATGTAAATACCTGCATTCCTTTCAAGTCACTGCCCTGAGAGAACTAAAGGTTTTATCAGTGTAAAGAAGAGGTGACATTTTAGGTCAGACAATGCATGTTATGTGTGAGACCTTGTTTAGAATCTGTGTTTTGGTTTGGAGTCAGACTGGTTTTATTTCTAAAGTAAGAGCTTATAAAACAGCACATTGATTGACTGTCTACAAGTTCCGTGTTTTGTGAACAAAATAGAATGTATCTGCCAATACGAATTCACCTCATATACACACACACATACATGAATCTGAGGGAGGACCTGTGAGAGAGAGAGAGAGAGAGAGTGTGTGTATTTATGCGTGAGTGAGAGTGTGTTTGTGTGAGTGAGTATGTGTATATGTATATGTGTGAGAGAGAAAGTGTGTGTGCAAGGCGGACTTCAGGATACAGAGTAACGCAGTCGCCCAGCAGAGGCTGATAGCCACGTTTGGTATCCATGAGGGCAGCCTCAACCAGGATCTTGGGTTCATGTCGCACTACAGGTGACCCCACCACACAATATACTCTCACACATATGCATACACACACTCACTCACACCACAGATCCTCTCTCATACACACACACACACTCTCCCTCTCCCTCTCACACACACACACTAACAGACACAGACACACACATACACGTGAATCTATGGTGTGAATTCGTATTTGCAGATACATTCTATTTCATTCAAAAGCATGCAATTTATAGTCTCTCCAGCACACACACACACTCTCTCCTTCACACACGCACACACTCTCCCTCAC
>NC_063332.1:114468461-114490327 GCF_021869965.1 Rhincodon typus
CACACACTTGCACACACACTCTTTCTTTCTCTCCCTCACACACACACAGTGCCTCTTCCCTGCACCCCCCCAACACACACACACACTCTCTCTTTCTCTCCCTCACACACACACTCTTGCACACACACACTTTCTTTCTCTCCCTCACACACACACTCTTGCACACACACTCTTTCTTTCTCTTCCTCACACATACACACTTGCACACACACTCTTTCTTTCTCTCCCTCACACACACACACTTGCACACACTCTTTCTCTCCCTCACTCACACACACACTGACTCATTCTCCCTCTCAAACACACAGACACTTAAATCTATGGGATGAATTTGTATATGCAGATATATTCTATTTTGTTCAAAAAGTACACAACTTATAGACAGTCAGTCAATGTGGCGTTTTATAAATTCCTACTTTAGAAATAAAACCAGTCTGACTCCAAACCAAAACAAAACACAAACAGTTTCTAAACAAGGCCTCACACCTAACATGCATTGTCTGACCTAAAATGTCACCTCTTCTTTACACTGATAAAACCTTTAGTTCTCTCAGGACAGGGACTTGAAAGGAATGCAGGTATTTACATATACATATTAATCAATTAAAACCTTTAACTGATTAAAGATTTAACAGCATCTTAGGTTTGTTTACTACAACCTCATCAATGGTGTGACCCTTCAATTTTTTTCCTATAAACACTGTGTCTGATACTACCTCTCTCACTAACACCTTGAGGAGGAGTGAGGCTTCGAAAGCTTGTGTTTTCTAATAAACCTGTTGGACTATAACTGGGTATCATGTGATTTATGACTTCCCATGAAAGCCTCCTGAGGCACTAGTGCTCAGACATATTGAAGATGATTCCGTTCCTGTAGCTCATGTTAGTTTTCAATCATATTTTATCAGCTCCCTTCCTGTTGCATTTACAATAGCCTACAAGATCAATTTGCTTAAATGTACAAAATACTGAAATCCATATTTTATTTTCCTGTGGTTGGACGGAGCAGCTACATATATGGGCAATTTGAATAACTGTCAGACTAATTCTGAAATTGAATTATGTTTATTTTTGCAATCTCTGCTATCAAAGGGAGAGGCCTGAAGCACTCTCTGATATTGGCTCTTGGGGTTTGTTTCCATTGAGCTGACGGGTTGCCAATAAGGTCAGATATGTGAGGGCTAGGGGGGACTGAACTGGGAAAGGGGCAAATGGGGACTCCACGCAGGGATAGTGGGAGAAAGCAATGACATGCTACGCTTCCATTGGCACTCAGCCTCAATTTACATGAGGAGCAAATATTTTACATGGAGGGTGGTTCGCATGTGGAAAGAACTTCCTGAGGAAATGGTGGATGCCGGCACAGTTACAACATTTAAAAGATGCTTAGATAAGTACATGAATAGGAAAGGTTTGGAGGGATACAGGCCAGGAGCAGGCAGGTGGGACTAGTTTGGTTTGGGATTACGTTTGACATGGACTGATTGGACCAAAGGGTCTGTGTCTGTGCTCTATGACTCCATGTGTGGGAGTTGAAAACTCACTCACGTAGAGTAAGCTGTGTGATAGCAACAAAAACTGTGCCCACTAGCATTTGAAATTCAGTGGTGTCAGCCAAATTTGCTTCTCAAAAGTCCTAGGATAACCCCTGAAAATTCAATTACGTGGCAACTAATTTTTCACCACTGTAGGGTCTTAGCAGACCACTGAGCACTTGAAAAGTGGACGTATTTCTACATTTAGGTTGTTCAAGTTCACTGTCAATGCTCACTGTGACAATTCTCTTTCATGTTTGACAGCTTCTTTGAGCCATTTTCACAGGATTCCTCTTTTTGAGATCACTCTGATAACTTATTTTGGGATGAGAACCCATGTTTGCGATTGTCCCTGGGTGCTGATAACTTACACCTTGGTTTTGTCAGAAAATCTCCAGAGATATTTATTTGTCTAAATCTTAGCCTGACTCTAAGTCTAGAAATTGCACATTGCACTGCTGGGCTATGCCACAATACAACACTGATGCTAGTTCAGACACAGTTCAGCTGATTGAGGAGAAATTCTAGAGATATACTTTGATTAGTCATTCAGTCCGGCATTATTTTTTCATCATTGCAACACATGTGCTCCTAGGAGATGGAATGAATTTGCACCAACTGTGAGTGAACTAACTTGTATCGTTTGCACTGATTTTAATATTGTACCCTTTTTATCACATTTTGACTGGATAGAAGAAGTTATGAGGTACAATCAATAAGAGTCCTGATGAAAAGCCTAAAGTATTAACCAACATATGAGGAATACGAGAGAGTGCGGTGAAAAAAAGCAAAATATATGAAATGTAACCCCAACTCACACATGTCAGAAAGTATTGGGGCATGTGATTGTCCTGTTGTGAGGAGGCAAGTTGTTTATTTTAGTGTATTTACGATTCATGTATTTACAATTGACTGCTGCTACCCGGGTTTAATGGAGTTTGGGAAGCTCATCGATGTAACAGAGGTGGAAGTTGTTGACTTCACAATTAAAATGCCTCTGTCAGCACATGTTGACCAAGAGTAGCAGAAGTGCTCAATCTAGATCTCTGAAGGAAAAAGTCAGCCATCCGTAGCACCAACACCACTACATAGCTTCCTATCCCAGGCCTTCTCCTCTTGTCAATTTGAGTACACCCTACTCTTAGCACCAATTATTGACCATCACCCTCTCGATAAACCTCAACAACAAGACCAGGCCCAGCTATCACATATCCCACACCACCTCCTCAACTGTTGCCATCTATACAGTTATTCCTCATCTCCTTTAAAAATACCAGCTGTTAGCATCTATGGGGAGAGAAGCAGAGTCACCTGATTCGTATTCAGTCATTTACAGAGTCACAAGAAAGATATGTTCCATTAATTATGGGGCAGCAGTGAGGTAAAATTGACTGGTTACAAGCAATGATTGACTGGACTTTGGTGGAAAGAGTCACGAAGATCAAACTTGGATACTTGAAGAAATGAGATGAAATGGTGAATCTTAAGGTGAACAATCTTCACTTTTTTTCATTGTTGTGTTTTACACTTAGTTGTGTAACTTCCTTCTGCAATTATTTTTGTTCTATTTTATGATTGTCCGATGAACATGTCAAACACCAAACCATTGATATTACCATCTATACTTTCTCGGCTTTAAAGACGAGATTTACACAGTGTTGTAGAGACCACGATGACCTTTAAAAATACGAGGCAGGTCCCAGACCTAGAAATTCCACCTCCATTTTTACCAGCTCCTATTTAAGTCGGGGGTTTAGGAGATGGAGACTGAATAGAAATGGGGATGGAACACAGGTCTCAGAAGTGGGAAACCAAACTTAGCAAGACTAAACTCAGTGCTGCGTTTTTGCTGGAGAATGACCTTCTCTTGGAATGTGGGAGTTATGAATCTTTAGAGAGGTTGATAATGTTCTTGAAGGACGGATAAAGATTTGAGGACCGTCAAGCTGTCATATTATTTAAATGGACACCCTTTTTTATAGATAACGATTAAAAAGAACTGCCTGACTTTTTGAGAGCTGAAAAATATCTGTTCTAGCAATTTCAATTGTCGCAGTTTGTTGACATAATCCTAAATACTAACATTGGAATATTGCTAATGCTCGTCTGTTTCCAGCTGCCATTATCACAGACAACTCAAAAAAGTTATTAAAGGATCAACTGTCTTTGATGTTGTGTCGTGTATACAAATCTTTATTCTTATAATGGATTAAGTATTTGAGAGTATTTACATGTATTAAACAGACCTTAACCGGTTTTTTTTGTAATACATAAAATATGTATTTATGAGTTTATCTTCTGAGATCTAGCTACGTAGATATGGAATGTGTTGGTTTGGAGTATGTAAGGGCAAAGGGTAGTTGGTGGGGCCATGAGTTGGCAAGTGTTGAATTGAACCAAATTAGATTTATTGTCACATGTACTCAAATGAATATAGTGAAAAGTTTATAAGTCTCCACTTATGGCACCATCTTAGGTACAAGGCATTTAGGCACTAAGTTGGCATAAAGAGTATAAGAGGCTATACCAATGGATGGTGACATAGGTTGGAATGAACTGGCATGTATGGGCATGGGGATGGGAGGGGGGGCATGGGGAATGGCGGCTGATGAGCACGTGTGAGCGGAGTTGTTTAGAGATCATAAAGTCTTTTTAAAAAGTACAAAGTCACCGAGAACTGAACGGGCCTTTTAAACTGCCCTGCCTTGACACTCGGCTACTGCAGAGCCACCTCAATCTGCGTCTGTGGGTGAGAGGCTCCAATTCAATCTGCAGCCACCCTCCTGAGGAAAAACTGCACCATTTGGGTCGTATTTTCCCGAGATGACTCTGATCACTTGCCTGAGCAACAAAAGTGCAATATCTTACATTAGAAATCTCACAGCTGTGGATACGGATATGACTTGTATCTACCAGTTTTCATAATATTGTTTTCTTAAAACAGAATATTATAAAATCAGTATGTCAAAGAGTGTACCAATAAATAACTAGTTTGGATGATAAGCCACTCTATTGTCCATTTACTTTTGGATATGGGGTGAATCCTTAATGTGGGATCCCACGTGAAGAAAACACCAAGTTCAAGAGAATTTCTGTGCCTATATACAACCTGTGTACAAAATCTTAAAACATTCAACAAGTACATGTTACCAATACCATGCGAACAAAAACAGGCCATTTACCCTCATAAATGAGCCCAGCATGTTCAAAATGATAAGAACAATTACATAAACAAGTATCATGTACCAAGCATTAGAAGGCACAACACACCTCTGCAATGTATATGAATACGAGAACTATTGCCCTCGAATAGGTGAAGGAGTGAAAGCTGTGCTAAACTTTTATCTGCTACAGAACACTGTCTTTGTAAACAAGGAAGAATGACAGTAGAGCATTAATCTATGCTTTATGATATCATTAACAGCTCAGTAAATCCTGATTAACTTGTGAACATGGGTAAACAAGGGCACCATTGTTAATGAGGACGCTGTCAGCGAGGACATTACTTCTCACTTAAAAGGCATTTAATTAAATGCTATAGATCTTTCTGAGAGATGAAATAATGAGGCCCAAATGATTTCTTCCACCAAAAAAGGTGAGATAATTGCTGAATTTCCAAACAGACAATGAAGTGAAAAACTGCTTTCATCAGTTTTCTCTATACAAACAGAGGTCTACATTAAGCTTTCAATTAGAATTTATTGCATTGAATTATATTGAATAAAAAATGAGGAACGGTGTCAATAGCCAGTTAATATTAGTTTGCTGTAAGGCAGGAGACCAACTGAATTTCAGCTATTTCACAAACACCAGCCACTTCTGTGAAATAAGATTAAATTCTTCTGCTGCTCAAAAAATTCTGGCAATAAAATTTCACAGGAAGCCTGAGGCAGGTAAACATCCAAAGGAACAATTGAAGTGGTGGAGACAATTAAATGGATTATCCAATTGGCTTCCAGCAGTGTTTGAACATTAGGTAGTTGTGATCATGAAACCCACCTCCCCAAACCAACTGTGGTATCAGGAGTGAGATTTCACAGAAGATAATGTTTAATTGATTTTCACTTTGACTTTAAGAAGCTAGGAAGTAGCAATCTTAGATTGTAGTTAAACTTATCTGCTGTTCATAGTATTATTCACAGCATCTACTTTGAAACGAGTCTAACTTGGTTATTGTGTTCTACAGCAATATAAGGAGCCAAACCTGCTAATCTAGAAGTACAATAGACTGTGTTTGTAAGTTTTTTCCACAATCCACAAGCTAGAAGAAATGTAAAACCTCTAGTACCCCACTGCTGTGACAAATTGATATTTTTGAATTGTTTGAGAGCCAGGGTATGTTCCCAGCATCTGCAGATCTGTTGTGTTAGAAATGGGGATCCCTCTTAAACTGTTGTGGTTTCAGTGCTCGAAATTTAGTATTTCCTGTGCAGCATGAGATTTAACCGTGTTACAGTAACAATAGCTTTCAAACAGTGTAAACAAAAGATTTATCAGGTGCGATACTACCCTAATATGAGTGTGATGTCTTTGAAAAAAAGGAATGAAAACCAAACTTCAAATGGAGTTGGGCAAGGAGACAAGGATCATCCGACATCATGAGTAGCTGTTGCATGGTCATTGGCTGAAGAGGTTCAGACAATTGACTGACACGTACATTACCTTGCCTAAGAAATAGGGGATAACAAGAAGTACTCAGAGGCAGAGGCCCTTCCTCATCGGCAGTTCTCAGAGAGCTGTCTTCTCCAGACGGAAGATGGACCAGAAGAAGAGAAGGAAGACGCAGGGAAGAGTTCCCCATTACTTGGCGAGGGAGCAGGATGCTGCCTACACTGTCGCCTAAGGGATCTTTTATGATGAGCTCATTCAATAAACCTGCCTCATCACACATCACCACGGCACAGTGGTTTAGTGGTTAGCACTGCTGCCTCACAGTGCCAGGGACCCGAGTTCGTTTCCAGCCTCGGGCAACTGTCTGTGTGGAGTTTGCACATTCTCCCCAATGTCTGCGTGGGTTCCCTCCGGGTGCTCCGGTTTCCTCCCACAGTCCAAAGATGTGCACGTTAGGTAGACTGGCCATGCTAAATTGCCTGTAGTGTGTAAGTTAGGTGGATTAGACATGGGAAATGCCGGGTTATCGGGGCACGGGTCTGGGTGAGATGCTGTTCGGAGGGGCGATGTGGGCTTGTTGGGCTAAATGGCCTGTTTCCACACTGGAGGGATTCTATGATCTAAAATCTCAGGAGACAGGGTGGTGCCAGGAAGCACACAACTGGAGGAAGAAACACACAAAGGCTCCTCAGAGGTCTCCTCTCAGGACATTCCAAAGGTGTCCAGGTACTCCACCTCCATCTGTCCTGCTCCCCGCTCTGAGCCTTGGGTGTTCTTGATGGGTCAAGTTGGAACTGGACAGAAGCCCAGGCATGTCTGGCCTGTCTCATCAGAAGCATTTCAAGTGTTGTCTGTCCAAACCTGCAGGGCCTCATAGCCAAGCAGGATCCCTCCGTCCGAGCTGCAAAACCAGGAAATAAACAAACATGTAGAGGGAGGGAAGACAATCCAGTGAGGGCGCTTTGATGGCACAGCTGTCTAAGAATTGTAACTGAGTTTGCATTTTTGTATAAATTTCACTGGTTTAATTTTACATCTGGTTGTTAGATTCTCTGCTTAGATCTGAATGGCATTGTGACAACATCAAATTACACTTCATAGCCACAGCCAAGTTCCATGGATGGAAATCTATGCCAAAAGCCTGATGCACCATATTGGAAAAGAAAGGGGAACAATGCCAATGTTAACATTGGGTCATGCTAACACCATTGGTCCTTGGCATGCATCATTATTATTCATTCACAGCCTCTGTCCAAAAGTCTAGCTGCAATGTGTTGTTCAGTAATGTCTGTGGCAGGAAGGTGCACCACAAGGAGGGGAAAGTGCATTAGAATGGCTAGAGAACAGGGACCTCGCAGCTTTGTGTCCTGTACAGTATGTTCTTTCCCTTTAAGAGCCCTATTACAAGTGGGTCCTGTACTCATGCCACCCACTTCCTGGTCGTCCATTGATAAACGTCATAGACTTCGCATCTTCTCATGTCCCTGCCCAACCTATCTACATATAACTGCATCTGGCCACCATTTCCTACCCTGTTCCCTGACATCCTGAAATGCTGACATAGGCAGCGATCTTGGAATGTACATCATACACTGTCTCACCTGACATTAAGGTACTCCTAACCATAGATGAACACCCTTCCCACATGACCCCCTTCTCCAATCACGCTTTACTAAATCCCCTCCTTGCAGATACCATTGCTCTCCTTCACAATTGTCATCTCTCCTTATATCCCACCAAGCCTGCACCAACCCTAGTCCTGAAGACTAAGTTGCCATGTGTTATTCTTGCAGCCACTTTGTACCACGTGTGTACTCTCCCTCAACCCCCTCTGCCCATAGTTTCTGTGAACAAACCCAACTGATTGTGCCCCTCCCCACTTTGCCTGATCTAACTGGACTGCCCTGGATGAGATCTGCCCAGATCCCTGACTGGTAACTGACCATGTTGGCCCTACCTTCCCAAACTGACCACTATGTAGCTACAGCACTGCCCTGTTATCAGGACTGCAGAGACACGAGCTCTCCTGATCGAGGTCACCCTGATCAAACAGTGACCATGGCCAACCCCCTGGACTGGTACAAGAGGCTGGTGAAAACTTAGCATGAAACTCCAATTATTGAGATAATGAATTAATGATGAAGGGGCCTATTTCAGTATCATTAGTCAGCTAGCTAGATGGGGACTTGGATTTTATACGATAGGATTACCTCTCCCCTTGATTCAGCCCTACTCCGTTTGGTTTTGCTGGGTTTTATTTCCTGTTTCCAAGCTGCAGATATAATTAATGTTATCTGACTGACGAACTGTTCAGTTAGACTTTGTGAATTCTAAGGTCATCCATGAAATTACAATTCCTTCTATCACCATCACTACGGCTTATCACTAAAAGAAGCCAACATCTGTAGAGAAAAAGTCATTTACAAAGCAAATTGAAAATACGAGAAGGCGCTTTGAAGTTATTGAAGTCACTAGCTTTGCAACTTTCAAGGTGCGCACAAATGAAGTGCTCAGATGTTGAGTTTCCAGAGCTGCATAATTCTATACGGAGGCTACAAAACAGAAACAAGACATTCTAAGCAACTGGTGCATGCTGGCTTCATATACACCACATGCTCCAGCTACTTTTACATCCAACTACATCAGCATATCCTTCTTTCTTAAGCATATTCTACTTACTTTTAACTACTGTTTGTGTAACAACATCTCTCTTGAATTCATAGATAGTAGGAACTGCAGATGCTGGAGAATCTGAGATAACAAGGTGTAGAGCTGGATGAACACAGCAGGCCAAGCAGCATGTTCATCCAGCTTTACACCTTGTTATCTCTTGAATTCATCACTGGATTTATCATTGATGATCTTATATTTATGAGATCTAAATTTGAATTTATATGTGATTGGAAACAACAGGTGAAAATTAATATCCCCTTGCGGCAGGTTGGAAAAGTGGGGATGCTAATGGGGAAGAAAGGTGGAGACTACGTTGTCTGTCATCTTTGTAACATTTGCACTATTCCCACATGCCCAATGCCAAATCTAACCACTCTCATCCCCCCAATCCCAAACCCAAACCCAAACCCCTCCCCAGTATTCCACCCTACTTTCTGCCCAGTTTTGATCAGATCACTCCTCAACTGTCTGGAGTGATGTTCAAGCAGGAGTCATTTGGCCTGTGAATCCTATTACATTATTTCCTCAGACCATGTTTAAGTTGCATATCTGTGGGCTCTGCTGGGCCAATGTTCATCGCTGAAGAAAGTTTCTGTAAATTTCATTCCTTTCCTCACAACTCCCTTAAAAGTAAGCAACATAACTCATTGTCAGAATGAATTAAAATAGGGTGTTGGATGGCGACACATTTGACAGAATGCAAGTACCTTTGAATTTTTTAAAAACAGTAAAAACAACAGCCGGAATGACATTTAGACAAAAATATTGACTTATTTGCTTTTTCAACATAATAGTTAAGAGTGACCACCACACAGTCCTTGTGGTGATGAAGTCCCACTTTCACAATGACAATACTCTCCATCGTGTTGTATGGCACTATCACCGTGCTAAATGGGGCAGACTTCAAACAGATCTAACAACTCCAAACTCGGCATCCATGAGACACTATGGATCGTCAGCAGCAGCATGTTCACTCTCTGCCACAATGAGCAACTTCATAGCCCAGCATATCCCCCACTATATCATTACCATCAATCTTGGTTCAATGGAGCATGCAGGAACAGCATAGGCATACCTAAAATGAGATCGCAACCTGGTGAAGCTACCAAACAGGACTACTTGCATGCCAAACAGCATAAGCAGCAAGTGATAGACAGAGCTAAGTGATCCCATAACAAATGGATAAGATCTAAGTTCTACAGTCCTGCTACATCCAGTCGCGAATGGTGGTGGATAATTAAACAACTCACTGGAGGAGTAGACTCCACAAATATCCCCATCTTTAGCGACTGGGGACCCAGACACATCAGTGCAAAAGCAGAGGTCCCCATCATCACAGAAATCAGTCTTCAGCCAGTTCGACTCCACATGATATCAATAACCTGGAGGCACTGGATACCGCAAAGGCTATAGGCCCTGACAACATTCCGGCTCTACTACTGAAGACTTATGCTCCAGAACCTGCTGCTCCCATAGCCAAGCTGTTCCAGTACAATTAGAACACTGGTATCTACCCAACAATGTGGAAAATTACCCAGATATGTCTTGTGCACAAAAAGCAGGTCAAATCCAACTCAGCCAATTACTTACCATCAGTCTACTCTCGATCATCAATAAAGTGACGGAAGGTGTCATCAACGGTGCTATCAAGCAGCACCAGCTCAGCAATAACCTGCTCAGTGACGCTCAATTTGGGTTCCGCCAGGGCCACTCAGCTCCTGACCTCATTACAGCCTTGGTTCAAACATGGATAAAAGAGCTGAATTCCAGAGGTGAGATGAGAATGATAGCCCTTGATATCAAGGCTGCATTCGACCGAGTGTGGCATCAACGAGCCCTAGCAAAACTGGAATCAATGGATATCAGGGGACAAACTCTCCACTGGTTGGAGTCATACCTGGCACGTAGGAAGATGGTCGTGGCTGTTGGAGGTCAGTCATCTCAGTTCAAGGAATATCTGCAGGAGTTCCTCAGGATACTGTCCTAGGCCCAACCATCTTCAGCTCCTTTATCAATGACCTTCTCTCCATCATAAGGTCAGAAGTGGAGATGTTTGCCGATGCCTGCACAATGCTCATCACCATTTGCGACTCCTCAGATACTGAAGCAGTATATGTCTAAATGCAACAAGACATGGACAATATCCAGGCTTGTGTTGGCTAATTGGCTAAAATTGGCTAATAACATTCAAACCACACAAATGCCAGGCAATGACCATCTCCCATAAGAGACAATCTAACTATGCCCCCTTGACATTCAATGACACTGCCATTACTGAACCCCCACTATCAACATCCTGGGTGTTACCACTGATCAGAAACTCACTGGATTTGCCCATGCAAACACAGTGGCTACAAGAGCAGGTAACAGGCGAGTAACTTACCTCCTAACGTCCCAAAGCCTGTTCACCATCTGCAAAGCACAAGTCAGGAGTGAAATGGAATACTCCTCACTGGCATGGATGAGTGCAGCTCCAACAGCAGTCAAGACATTTGACAGTATCCAGGACAAAGCAGCCTGCTTGATTGTCTGTCAATGATGTGCCAAGCAGGCACTCTACCACTGACACTCTGTGGCAGCGGTGTGAATGAGCTACAAGAAGCACTGCAGAAATTTCCCAAAGATCCTTCATTAGCACCTCCCAAACTCTTCCATCTAGAAGGAGAAAGGTGCAGATAGACAGGAAGCCATCACTTGCAATTCAAGGTCCTGACTTAGAAATATATCACCATTCTCTCACTGTCACTGGGTCAAAAGCTTGGAGCACCATTCCTAACAGCACATGTGTATTTACCTACAACACATGGACTGCAGTAGTTCAAGAAGCCAACTCATGATCACCTTTTCAAGGGCATCCAGGGATGGGCAATAAATGTTGGCCAGCTAGGGCCACAACCATCCCTTCAGTGAAGAAATAAAAACAGACCTCCTGCAGCAAAACTAGTAAAAAATCTCACAACAGAGGATAAATGAAATATATCGTTTTAACAATCTGAATGGCAATAGTTTGGGAAAAGGGCAGATGCCATGAGATCTGGGTGCCCTTGTACTTCTGTCGCTGAAAATAAGGATGCGGCTGATACAGATAAGGAAGGCAGCAAATGGTATGTTGGCCTCCATCGCGAAACGATTCAATTACAGGAGCTGGTATGTCTTAATGCAATTGTACAGGGCCTTGGTGAGACTACACCCCACACCAACAGTATTGTTTGCAGTTTAGGTGCTGGTACGTAGATAAAGATAATATATTTAATGAATTTGTACAGATTTCAGCAAAGCCTTTGACAATGCCCCACACGGTAGACTGATAAAGAAGGTAAAAAGATTTGGGATCCATGGAACTTGGCGTGACAGATCCAAATTGGCTTAGTGGTAAGGGACAGAGAGTGGTGATCAAAAGCTGGTTCTGTGATCGGGTTCCGGTGTTCAGACATGAGTGCTGGGTCCTTGATAGTCTGTATTAAGGCATGAGAATGTGGAGGTGATTTGCAAATGATACAAAGATCAGACAAGTGGTTAATTGTAATAGTGAAGTCTTAGGTTACAGGAAGATACGGAGATATGGCCAAATAGGCAATCAGTGGCAGATGGAACTTCACTATGAAAAGAGAGTGAGGAGATGCATCTCAGAAGAAATAAAGTCACCACAGTTCCACTGAACCGTAAGGCTGCTCCATTATAGAGAGATAATTGGTGGTGTTTTAGCCTGAGGATCACAATGCCTCAGGTGAGGGGAGAGGTTGAGAAGGAAAATACTTTGTGGTAATCTTGGCTTGTGCAGGAATTGAACCCATGCTGCTGGCATCATTCTGCATCACGAACCAGCTGTCCAGCCAACTGAACTAGAAGACTCTCCCTATGGAAGAAGCATCAAGATAAGGAAGTACTCAGCGAATAGTAGGACACTGTAAAGCTCTGAAAAAAAAAAGAGGGATTTTGGTCTGCTTGTCCATTGAACCCTGAAAGTGACAAGACTGTTTATTAGGGTAGTTAAGAAGGCACACAAGACATTTGCCTTTATCAGTTGTGGCATAGATTCTAAGAGCAAGGAGGTTATGTCAGATCTGTACAAAACTTTGGTTAGGCTACAGCTGGAGTACTGAGTGCTATATAGTAATAGTTGCCATAGTTCCAGAAGACCATAATGGCTGCCCTCTCATGAGAGAGACTCAACTGGTGGTGAATTTAACCTGAGGGTCACCATGCCTCAGGTGAGGGGTGAGGTCAAGAAAGTGGTATCTTCACGGTAACCTCAGTGGTGTTGAACCCATTCTGTTAGTATTACTCTGCATTGTAAGCCAGTCATCCAGCCAACTGAGCTAACCCACAGAAAAGGGAACCAGTAGAGATAATACATTTGGATTTCCAAAAGGCTTTCAATAAACTACTGCACATATGGCTACTTAATAAGAGATCATGATGTTGACGTTTGTATATTAGAAATGATAGAGGATTGATTGACACACAGAAGATAGAAATCTGGGATAAAGGGGTCATTTTCAGGATGGAAACCAGTAAATACTGAAATGCCATAGGATCCATCCTGGGCCACAATTATTTACAATGCACATCAACGACTTGGATGATAGAAGTGAACGAATCATCACCAAGTTTGTGGGGCGGCACGGTGGCTCAGTGGTTAGCACTGCTGCCTCACAGCACTAGAGACCGGGTTTGATTCCAGCCTTCTGCGGCTGTCTGTGTGGAGTTCGCACATTCTTGCCATGTCTGCGTGGGTTCCCTCCAGGTGCTCCGGTTTCCTCTCACAGTCCAAAGATGTGCAGGTTAGGTAGATTGGCCATGCTAAATTGTCCATTGTGTCCAGGGATGTGCAGGTTAGGTAGATTAGCCATGGAAATGCAAGGTTATAGGGATAGGGTAGAGGGGTGAGTCTGGGTGGGATGATCTTCAGAGAATCAGTGTGGACTTGTTGGGCCAAATGGCCAGTTTCCATACTGCAGGAATTCCATGATTGGATTCTATGAAAAATAGGTGGGAAGCCAAGTGGTGAAGGTGGCACAAGGAATCTCCTAAGGGATATATACAATTTAAGCAAATGCCCAGAAAATTAGCAGACTGAACATATTGTGGGGAAATATGAGGTGATGTACTTTGGCAGAAAGAGGAGAAAGACTGTAGAAAGCCTTATACAAAGGAATTCGGGAGTCCTCATGCTTGAATCACAAACAAAAAACACATATATGGTCAGCAGGTAATACCAGGAAGGTAAATGTAATGTTGGCCTTTACTTAAAAGGAAATGAAGTCGAAAAATAAGGATATAGTGCTAAAACTATTCAAGACATTATTTAGACCACACCTAGAATGCTGTGAACAGTTTTGCTTCCCGTATTTAAAAAAAGATATTTGGAGGCAGTCCAAAGAAGGTTCACGAGTTTGATCGTGAGAATGAAGGGATTTTCTTATCAACAGAGGGTGAGTAGGTTGTGCTGGTCCACACTCGAGGTCAGAAGAATGAGAGGGTTATTATTGAAAAATACAAATTCTTAGAGGCTTGTTAGTGTAGTTGGGGAGAGTTTATTTCCCTTGTGGGGGAATTCTAGGTCAGAAATCAGACGACACCAGGTTATAATTCGAGGACCAAAGGACATAACCTCAGAGCATGGAATTGCTCAGTTAGGAGAAAGATGAGGAGGAATTTATTCTCTCAGAGGGTGACAAATCTGTGGAATTCTTTACCACAGACAGCTGCAGTGGATAGTTAACTATATTCAACTTTGAGATAAACAGGCTTCTAATTCGTAATGAAATCAAGGTTGATGGGGAAAAGGCAGGAGAGCGGAGTTAAGGATTATCAAATTAGTCATGATCTCAATGGATGGAAGACCAGACTTGATGGGACAAATGCCCTACACATCTGCTCTTATGCCGTATTGTATTACGATAGTTTTTAGTATTGATTATAACATCTGCTTATTAACAGTGTGCAACTTGGTGCCGTGCTCATCAAGTTACCTGTTGCTGATGCACTGACCATGACATTACTATCAGAGTGACCTTCGCATGGCACTTGTTCAACCAAAGACCTGGCTTCACACTGAGGGCATCCTCCATTGTGATGGCATTCTTGCCATTCCAAATGAAATAGATTCAGAACATAACAATAAATTCAAAATTAGATAGCAAAAAACCAATTATTGGCCTCTCTTAATCAGACAATAACTTAATAGTACCTATAATGTTACTGGTCAAGTAATCCCAAACATCAGGGCACTGCTCTGAGGACGATGGTTCAAATCCCTTCATGCCAGATGGTAAAATTTGAATTCAATAAAAGAATCTGGAATACAGAACTGGTCTAATGCTGATCATGTCACCAGTGTTGTTTGTTTTAAAAACCCATCTGATTTATTAATATCTTTGAGGGAAAGAAATCTGCCATCCTTACCTGCTGTGGCCTACATGTGACTCCAGACCTACAACAATGTGATTGATTCTTAACTTTGCTCTGGGCATTTCAAGATGGAAAATAAATATTGGCTTAGCCAGTGATGCCAACAACCCCGTGAACAATTCTTTAAACAAAAGCAGTATTGGGCAACAAAATGTTTGCCTTGATAGCGAATGAATGAGTGAATGAGTAAATATAAATAAACAATTTAACTTTAGCAGGACGGTTAGTTTATTTGGTTAATTCTTCATTTTGCTTGCATATTTTACAGTACATGACATCACATTTAATTGTGAAATGATTCTCCAGTCAGAGGTAGAGTTGATTCTGATATCTCCTAATTTTCTCCCACTCTCCTTAATTGCAGCCATATGTTAACATTGGATATTTTAATGATAGTTCATAATACTCTTCCAGAAACAACCAGGTTTATATTAAGATAATAATTCCTTACAAAAACAGAAATTTCTGATAAAGCTCAGCAGGTCTGGCAGCATCCATGGACAGAGATCAGAGTTAACGTTTCCTTACAATTCCTTACTCTGTCTCCAGCTCTTCCAAAATGGGATGCCTCAACTTGTAACTCACTTTGCTAGCAGTGGGCTGTGAACTGCTTAAATCAGTCAAATGCCACAAGTGAGAGTGAATAACAGTGAGCCTTGAAACTCAAACTCACATTGTCTTTGATGGCAGATAAGTGCTCAACCACTTAAGTCACTAACCACCCTACACTTCACTAAGAAGCAGGATGCAGCATGCACATAGCAATTTATCAAAGCCCCTGTGAAGATTTGGACAATCCATTAATCAATGGCAGAGAATTTTCATGGAACAGTAGAAGGTGACTTTCTAATCTCTTAATGGGCATCTGAGCACTACAGGCTAACTGATGTGACATGGACTGAAAGAAAAAAAAGTAGTTATCACAGGCCGCAGAACAGTATTATCGTGAGAGCAATCAGGGTAGACTGAGACACTTGGCAGCTGCTCAGAGCTTGGGGTATGTTTTAATTTCAAACTGCCAAGAACACAATTACCACTTGGGCTTCTGTGCTGCTTTTAGTCAGATTCAAACGAAAGATAAAATCTTCAGTTCCTGACTCTGTTCCCTCCATGAATCAATACTATGCAACTCACTGGGCACAGTATTGATTCATATCTGGCAGGTTCTAAAAGGAACTGCATACTGAAGATGGTGAAATAGCTGAAGCTCAGATATAGCAAACCTTTCTCAATTAAAAAAGTCACTTAAAATTAGTATCTTGCTGTGAGTTTAATTTTAATTGTTATTCTCATTGAGGATACATGCCAGCATGTGATACATAACTATAATTTAAACCAATTCTGAATGGGCTACTGGATTCATTGCTACATATTGAGACACCTAATTTTTCTGGGGAAAGGGAAGAAGGACAATAAATGACTCTGGTGTTGCAGCCGGGAATTGATTTGAGTCAAGAAGAAAGAACTATTAACTCAAAATTTTCAATTTTAGAGTATATGTTTTAATCCCCACTTCAGTGCAAAAAAAAAAGCTCCATGATTCTAATTTTAACAGTTTCCTTTTAACCCGTCTTTCAATTCTCTGCAGGCCTATTCCCACGAGGATGGTTTGCAGTCAATCTGCTCCCTGTCTTGGCAAATGCTGTTCTTGATCTAATAGTGGCCAAGAGGTAAATGACTGTAGCTTAGGGAGATCTTACAATCAACTTTTCCTTTGTTCACATGGGCAACCAGGTGACCTCTGCACAGTTGCTCCTTCGAACAGCCAGGAAAAGACAGAAAGCATGATCTTAGGAGGTTAAAACTCAGCCAGAGACCAAATTCATTAAAAACAGTACTTTCAAAGCTCACTTTCAGCAACGCTGCTCACATGAATATGGAACAAATTGGAAGAAAAAAAATCACGTAGAAACTAGTAATCTGAAATAAAAACTCAGGCAGAATTGAGGGTGGAAAATAGAAATGTTTCCAGTCAATGATGGTTCACTAAAAAATAATCTGCTTTTATAACTTGAAAACAACTCAAAACGCTTAAAGGTCAACTTAATGTGTTGTTCAGTTTCAAATGTAAGAACAATACCTAATATGTACACAGTAGAGTTACAGAAAACCAAAACAAATTATGAAATCATCTGTTTTGGAGATAAATGTTGCTGAGACATAAATGTTGTCCAAAACACCATGTCACCCTATTCTTCCTCAGATAATGGCCCATGATCTTTTTTGTCCACTTGATCAGCTGTCAGTTTAACCTTTCATCTCAAAGACATCATCTCAAATGATGTAGCCCCTCAGTATTGCACTACAGTACATGCCTTCTAGATTATGCCTCAAATAACCTAGAGAGTGTTTGAATCCACAAACATCTAGCTTAGTGGCAAGAGTTCTACCACCGAAACCACGATCAACGTCGATGACCTGGTGAAACCAAGATCGCTTCTTAAAATGGCCTGGTTGTTGCACTGAGAGATTTATTTCTGGAGGGAGTTAATTTGTTGAGATACCAGGAACAGCTTTCTCCAAACGGAACTCAAGTTAATCATTAGATCCAAATTTTAACTCTGGTACAAACATGCTTAGAAAGTGCTATTTCATTAATAAATTATCACAATTACTCAGGAACAGTTGTATTGATATACTATAAATCTAAGTCAACAAAATAAATTTTAACATCATAATTTGACACCTATCAATCTATCCATTGATCCAGGTAACAGGCTCAAGCAATTGGAAGTGACAAGTCATAAATTTGAATTGAAAATGAGAGGGCGTTTAGCCTTGTGGTGCAATTGCTCTTAGACCATTTAAGTAGAGCTAAATCACCAAGCACAGGGAATTTCCCTGAATCAACTTCAACATTGCTATCCCAACTTTAAAGAAATTACACCAGCAGATGGAAGACATTTTCCAGCCCAAGGGTCTTTAATTTATTCTCATCAGCTGCACATGGTATGGAAGAAGTAGTAAAACCAAAATGCATAGCTTTTGTGTAATGTGAGAGGTCTGGAATCTTCGTTTCGCTTAAAAAGTCCATGTTGGGTGTTTGCCTTCAGGGATTATCCTATTTGTATGTGCCTCACCTTTTCCACACCCCTTTATTCCCCTTTTATTTGAATATCTCTGTAACCTACAGTTAACTGTTGATACAGTCTATGCTATAATCACTAACCCTGGTAGGGGCGGTACAGTGGCTCAGTGGTTAGCACTGCCGTCTCACAGCGCCAGGGGCCCGGGTTTGATTCCAGCCTCAGGCCACTGTCTGTGTGAAGTTTGCACATTCTCCCCGTGTTTGTGTGGGTTTCCTCCAGGTGCTCCAGTTTCCTCCCACAGTCCAAAGATGTGCAGGCTAGGTGGATTGGCCATGCTCAATTGCCCAGAGATGTACAGACGAGTTGAATTTTCCATGGGAAATGCAGGGTTATAGGGATAGGGGAGGAGAGTTTGAGTCTGGGTGGGATGCTGGTCAGTGTGGAGCCAATGGGCAGAATGACCTACTTTCACACTCTTTGGATTTTATGGTAGTGCAATCCGCAAACTCACCACTGTTGCCCTGAATTTCTTACAGTTAATCATTGCTAATTCATCATTCATAAGATTGGTGGGGTAATAAGTAACTGCTTTCAGTTCTAGACCGTCAGGAACGTTCTGTTAAGGATTAACAACGCAGTGCAGTTAACAGCATGAACTTTCCATACCTATCACTTGCCCTTTCAATCACAAGATGAAAATATTTACTTCCAACTGGCCTGGTTAAACACAAACATTCAGCAATACATCTTACTTTAGCGTCATAAAAATAATCAAAACCATAGTACTCACCTCGGCAACTTGTTGAGTATAAAAAGGGGCAAACTGAATGCTGGCCTTTAAATGATGTTAAACCAAACAAACAAAAATATTCTGAAAAAGATGGATTGATTTAGCTAACTCCCAGGAGAAGGTAGAAAAGCTATTTACCTGAAAACAGTTTAGCATTTAGCTTATGACCCTTTGTTGCTTTCCTTTTGAGCAGATAAGAATTATTTTTGTGCGTGTGTGCATTTGTCTAAAAGCATCTACAATAAATTAAAATTGGCAGCACTGGAATTGGATTACCAATGTTCATCTGATGGCTGGTTTGTGTTGCTCACTGTAACACCAGAAATATGATTGGAAAGGCAGAGCCCTCAGCACGTAGTCAAGGTCTTCCAGCTATGTTGATATTGTAATGCCACTAAATGGAATCCAATACCCACCAGCTGGGCACATTTGCTGGCAGGGGAGCTTTTAATCAGGGAGAAGAGTGGCAGGTGCAGACACTGGCACCTTCCTGCCTCCATCCCCATGAAGTCCTTGGTGGGAAGGCCACCAAGTGAGGCCCTTATATCGACAATTACGGGCCTCATCCTTCCACTGCTGGCATTAGCCCAGCGCAGATCAGAATCATCCATGCAGGAAGCTGGACAAACAAACCCTGTTGTGTTTTACTGTGGGATCTCATTGATGGAGGGCTGAATGAGGGGAAATTTCTTGCTCAAAGGCACTTGAGCAAGAGACCTGGCTTTGAGAACTGTGGGGTCCACCTGGGAAGGACTCCTTCTGCCCTTGAGACTGATTCGCCACCCCCTGCAAATAGCTTTCCATCATTGAGTCATTTCGACTTGAAATATTAGCTGGCTCTCTCTCTCTCTCTCTCTCTCCCTCCATGGATGCCACCTGACCCTCTGTGATTTCCAATGTTTTTTGTTTTCAGTCCATCATCACTCACCTGTGCCTTGGTCCCTCCTTGATCTGAAGAGCTTATTTGAAGCTGAATACATTTAAATTCGGGTGTCTGATAGCTTCACGAAGAAGCTATCACATTTTCCAGATGGGGAGCTGGAGTCAAATTAAACCTATTGAGGTGTTAAAGAAAAGGATTTTCTGGTGTAAGTACTGTACAATGTGTGCTTTTGGGTAACATGTGGGGGCATTTGGGGGATCTGTAAAGGAATATTTATTGGAATTAATGGGATCACATTTCACCATATGTTTCAAAATCTTTATATCTGTAAGTCAACAGTCGGGTGTATTATATTTTAAGTTCTTGTCCAAGTTGTCTGTCCAACTGTTCTTCTCTCTCTCTTTGGGCTTTGTCTCTACCTATCATTTACTCCTTACCCACTCCCCCCACCCAATCTTCTGCATGAAAATCAACATTTTTCTAGCTCCTATCGTTCTGAAGAAGGGTCACTGGACCTGAAATGTTAACTCTGATTTCTATCCGGAGATTCTGCCGGACCTGCTGAGCTTTTCCAGCAATTTCTGTCTTTGGTTCTGATTTCCAGCATCCACAGTTCTTTCCGTTTTTATTATACTTTAACTGCATTTCTTTTGCTTAATAAATTTCTACTTTATTTTAGAAACCATGCTGGGGTGATGTGCCACACCCTCTCTAGTGTATATTGCAGGGACCCGTTAGACTTGTCCAGCTGAACTGTATCTTCAAGAGGTCAAACGTCTGCTCCATTACATCCCTGGTCAAAAGATGCGCAACACTATGTCTGCACTCAGCCTCATTCAGGGGTTTGGTGGAAAGTGCCATTAGCCATCGTCTCAGAGGGTATCCCTTGTTCCTCAGGAACCAGCCTTCTTGTTTACCTGGGCCGTCAAATGCAACAGGTATATGAGAGTTCTCCAGAGAATAACTCCCAGTATATGGGCACCAATCTGCAACAAGTCTTATTTTGTTCATTCATGGAATGTGGGAGTTGTTGGCTGGACCAGGATTTATTGCCCGTCCCTAGTTTCCCTTGAGAAGGTGGTGGTGAGCTGCCTTTGTGAACCGTGGCAGTCCATGCATTATAGGTAGACCCATAATGCCCTTAGGGAGGGAATTTCAAGATTTTAACCCAGTGACACCGAAGGAACGTCAATATATTTCCAAGTCAGGATGACTTGTTCCTTGGAGGGGAACTTGCAGGTGGTGCTGTTCCCATGTATCTGGTGCATTTGTCCTTCTAGAGTTGGGCACTGCAAGCATTCATGCCTTGCCTTGCCTTGCCATGTGTGTTAATGTGCTGCATTGCAGCCAGTGCCAAAGCCTGTCAGTATCGCTGTAATGATATGCTCTCTTGCACAGGCATACAGACAGGCTGTTTGTCATGATTGTCAACTGGGACCTGACAGGCTTGGGATGTCTTGCTGTACGGCTCACTGAGATGTCAACTTAACACCGACAGCATGTGACAGCTGCCTGTACAGCAACAACGCTGCATGTTTATTCAACAGAGTGGCCATGTCAGAAACAGGGTGTGGGCGAGTCCCTCAGTCTAGCTCATAATGCAGGGGTTGTACATCAGGGACTCCTGGTACTGTCAGTCATGGGCACAATCCACACGTTGTCTACAGGCTTGGCCACGGATGTGTGTCAGCTTGGGCCGGACACAGTCAGAGGTTGTATCCAACCACAGTCTGGGGACAGGATATTGGTCAGTTATGTGGGGCCACGACAAGCAGTCAGGACAATTGGATGCTATCAGTCAGTGAGCTACAAGCACAGCAGTTAGCTATCTCGTCATTGATAGCAGGAACTGCAGATGCTGGAGAATCTGAGATAACAAGGTGTAGAGCTGGATGAACACAGCAGGCCAAGCAGCATCAGAGGAGCAGGAA
>NC_063332.1:114490727-114570964 GCF_021869965.1 Rhincodon typus
TTGTCTTTTCAATGTGCAAGCATCCAGCAGATGTAGATCCTGCATTTGGTCTGCTGTGTTCATCCAGCTCTGCACCTTGTTATCTCTGACAAATGACTGGGACAGCTCCCAGGGTGGGCAGAGTAAGTCACTTTGATGAGCAAAAATGCAGGATCTACATCTGCTGGATGCTTGCACATTGAAAAGACAAATACATGAAGCACGCGTTTTAAAACTGCAACTTCAATTCATTTGAAATTATTTCTCTGTCCATTTGCAATGCATGTGGAGTGAACATGCCCAGGCTTCAAATGCTGGTCAAAGGTAATTTGCAACATGCCACTGGTGTTTGCAAATCTAACATTATCATCTCAAGAATGCAGAAGGTGCCAGAGATGACTTATAAAGAAGTGAATGCTGGCCAAATGTATTCCATCACTTGGGAAACTTGCAAGAGTGCTGTGGGAGGAAGGAAACATTGCTTCATCATGTAATAGCATGGAAAGTGGGGGAGCTGTCCAGTATAGTCTATCCAGAGTGTGCTGCATCATCCTGGTGCGCTGTGTTCTGCAAAATTAGAGCAGGCAATGAGCCAATGTGCTGGACGCTGAGGAACTGGGAGTATGGGAGCAGTCTCCTGAGAACGAAGACGAGAATGTGAGGTAGGAGGAAGCTTTCTTTGGCCATGGCACAGCTCAGCTGCTACAAGCGTTTTAAGCCCTTCATTGAGATCCGGTTCCAGTCAATGACAGCTGGCTGTAACAGACCGTCATGGACAGTAAAACAGTCATTGGGCATGATGCCAAAATGTGGTTTGCCTTGTGGGGCAAATTGCAGCCTCTAATCATCTCACTTATGTTTGACTTTGCTGTAAATAAAAGCTCATCTTTGGAATTGTCTGTTTACTTGCTTGCATGTAATGTTCTCTTACTGGACAATGATAAACTGTGGGCCTCCATGGGCATTGAAGATGGAGTAGCAGGGACTTAGAGAGGGTATTTAGATAGAATGCAGCTAAGGGCAGGTAAACTGTCTGGCCTAATGGTTAAATAGCGATGAAGGTGAGAGAATGGGGCTATATATATGTAGGGGCGTCAGCCATGATCAGCATGGGTTTATAGTCACCATTACACTGCCACTGAGGGTCAATGTGGATTGCCAATGCTTGTCCAGGAGCACATTGTCCTTTTAAAGATGGCATCTGTGCAAGGGATGCTGTATCCCAGCAGATATCCCAAGTAGCTCTTCCAGGAACAGAGAGTCTGCTAAGATTCGAGATAGCATCAGTTAGCAGAAATGCCATATGGGCATCGTGGGCAGTTAATGTGGCAAGTTTGGTAAGATGTGGCAAGAAATCTTGCTAGGACTCACAGTGAAACCTCAACACACTAGCATTTAGCCAAATAAAAAGCACAATCTATTTATCAGCTATTCATTGCTAAAGAGAGATTTTCTTTTTTTAAGGTCACCCTCCCACACTCAAGAGTCCTACAGTAAAGAAGGGCTGAAAAATATTTTGAAGCATAACATTCAGGGGGGAACACCACCCATGATGCCATTATTTGCATTTCTCCTCAGGATGTGATTAGTTTAATCTCTACTGACCAGACCAAGCCAACCACAACTTTCCTCTAACCTGCATCCCCACTCCCACCCGAACACCAATCCCTTGGCCTCAGAACAGCTGATCAGCATTACAATTCCACGATATTACATTATGGATTTTTCTGGTCATTGCACCCAGCTCACACCCATCACATATCAAATACGTAATACTCAAATGATATAGTGGTTATCACAGTTTGCCGCAAATGTTTAAAAAAGTCCTTGAAAGATGGTAAAGGAAGGAACTCACTGCACTGGACTTATTTGCACTCGGCAATTTGCAAAGAGCATTAACCAAGTAAGAAGTAATAGTGGGAAACCTTTGATAAATTCTTCTGTACCAACATTTATTGCAGCCTTAAAAATACAATGCTCCATTTTGGAAATAATGCACTATACATAATACATGTTACACAGTAAAATACTCCAAATCTCTCAGATCAATTTATTGTCTGATTGCTCTGTGAGCAACAACATGGAACTCTGCAAACACCTATCATTCTTTTCCATCTTAACGTTAGCTGGCTCAAAGTAGCACTCTCACCTTTAGGTTCAAGCTACTGTTAATCCACAAAGTTATTCCGCACATAATCTCATCTGACACTTGATGGAAATGCTGTCTTTCCAAAGTCTCATCAGCTGGCTCTGGTGAACATGGGTAGGTTTCATACACTATTTAAAGAAAAGCAGTAGAGTTTCTCTAGTAAATATTTGTCCCTCTAACATCAAACCAGGTGACCATTTGTCACATTTGTAATCGAGAGTCAAAATAACAATGGCCATACTTTAAAGTAACTTATTAGTTATGATCAACTTTAGGATATATCTTGAGGGCATGAAAAATATTATAAACGCTTTCTATTATTTTAGAATTTAACCTCAACTCTAAGTTCTTTGTTTCATTCCTTCTAACTGGGTTGTGTTAGCTCAAGAAATTAATGTGTGACAGTGCTTTTCCAAACAATTAAAAAGAGAAGCATTCAAAATTGTGCTAGGAAATTATAAAAGGGATTAAAAGCCTGTGTGGCCTTTGTATAAATTTGTCCTTATTCACCTGATGGGATTGAAAGAAAGATAATTGAACAATGGCTTGTTTATTCATATAAAAACTGCTTTGCTTGCAATATGAGTGGATCTCTAATAAATTGAGAAAATTTTAATAGAATTGTAATAATAGCACACAATTTGTTTAATTGAACTGAGGCAAAGCGGGCTCAAATTGGAACCATATGCTCCTACCCATTCACTGCTTTCTCCTTTCATCCTTTTATATCATATACCCTATCACACGTTAAAAAAAAATACTATAGGGATAGTTTTGGGAGAATGATTAACCACTGCTGGCTACTGATTTCTCACCATAAAATCAGGGAACCATTAGAGGAATATCTGCTGAAAACTTGGGCTTGCATTCTCCTGCATTTTATTAAGGATATTATTAAGCTGGAGAACATTCAGAAGAGATTTACCGGGATGTTGCTGGGAATGGAGGGTTTGAGTTATAAGGAGAAGCTAGATAGGCTGAAATGTTTTTCATTGGAGCGTAGGAAGTTGAGGGGTGACCTTACAGAATTTTATAAGATAATGAGGACTATAGAAAAGTTGAATGGTAGGGGACTTTTCCTGAGGGTGGGAAATTTCAAGACTGGGGGCATATTTTAAGGTGAGAGAAGAAAGAGTTAAAAAAAGACATGAGGGGCAATTTTCTTTTCACAGAGAGTGGTTCTCGCGTGGAATGAACTTCCAGAGAAGCACGATTACAATGCTTTAAACAAGTTCAGATAAGTACATGAATAAGAAACATTTGGAGGGATAAAAACAAAGCTGCTGGAAAAGCTCAGCAGGTCTGGCAGCATCTGTGAAGGAGAAAACAGAGTTAATGTTTCAGATCCGGTGACCCTTCCTCAGAACTGATTGTGGTTGGGAAAACGTCAGTTTATATGCAGAAAATAGGGAGGTGGGTGGGGTAGGAAGTAAACGATAGGATAGAGCCCAAAGAAAGTGAAAGACAGTTGGAAAGAACTGCGGATGCTGTAAATCAGGAACAAAGCAAGTTTCCAGCAACTTTGTTTTTGTTCCTGATTTACAGCATCCACAGTTCTTTTGGTTTTTATTTAACATTTGGAGGGATATTGGCTAAGCGCAGGCAGGTGGGACCAGTTTAGTTTCGGATTATGGTTGATATGGACTACTTGGATCGAAGGGTCCGGTTCTGTGCTGAATGACTTTATGCTTGATTTAACATTAAGGCAATCATTCGATTTTCCTCTAGCCCAATCCCGAGAGTGCAGCAAAGCACTTGCTGGACACCCACGGTTTGGTGGTAAGGTTTAAATAAGGCCTCAACCTGAAAACGATTTGGACTTCTTGACTGTAGACTTGTATCATCAGAATTCCAAAATTGTAACGATTTGGGCTGTTCACCATGATTCAAAACAAGGCTTTGTTCTTTCATCATCCAAAAATAATTAGGATATGCAGCTCTGGATCCCAAGGTCTTTCAAGTTAATAGACGTGTGTAATATAATGTGAAATTTGTTTATCCAAGGATTACTCACGGTTTCATTAGCAAATAAAAACTGTGCAAAGTAAAATGGATCAAATCACTTCAAGCTATTTTGTATGGTTTAGTATATTGTAAAGTAATTTCCAATTCCATTAAGGTATTAGCTCCAAAATTAATTTTATTTTGAGCTCACACACTCTGAATATCAGCTTAAAATAATTGTTGTCTCCCTACGGACTTTAGTTTTAATGGGCGCCTTTCACTTCCCATTTACTCTGTCTCTTTCATAATCTGCTTCTTCTATGAAACAAGACAGAAAATCAGTCTTCTTTAGTTTTTATAGTAGCCACATGTCCAACCAAAGATTTATTATCTAAGTAAGGGCATTGAGCTGACTGAGTAAATTAGTTTAGCTGAATAACAATTACAACATACACATACATCCTTTCCTTTGAGGCTAAAATCCGTTTAATGTTTTCATAGCAATTCATCAATCAAAATCTATTTGAATCAGTAAATACTGAGGAATAATGAAAAATCACTGACCTAAAATTATATTTCTATCTTCCAAACTTCCAAACAATCACTTTTCTTTTCTGGCCACTCTTTTTGATTAAAAACAGATCAGTGACTAAGATGATGAGTTTGAGCCATCTCTCCTGATGGAAATGGTGGAGAATGAAGTCTCACCATATTCCCATCATTGCTGCACAGCCCCTTCCCCCGACGCCTGCCAGAGTGCAGCTCTGTTCAGCTCTTCCTCTAACTTTCCCAAAAACACACACACCTCCACGTAGACACTTCATTCAGACATTTCTACGTTAATTTCTTTGTCTTCCTTTGCTGATTTCGAATATACCCATAATTCTTAGCCTTATTATTCTTCAAACATTACCAGAGAGAACGTATATTTGTTGCAAACAATGAATTAATTCTTCAAATGTTCATTTATCTACCATCATATCATTTAATCAAGTTTCCAAATCAGCTTTAGCCAACTCATTTCTCATCCTTGGCAACTTTTCTTTTGTAAAATTTAAGAGTGGACTTTGGACTTACCCAAGTCACTGTCAAACTTTATCTCATTCAACTCATTTAAACATATAGAAGCTTAGCAAGGTAAATGTTGAAAGGATGTTTCCCCTCATGGGAGTCTAGGACCAGAGGGCATAATCTCAGAACAAATGGGCACCAATTTAAGACTGCGATGAGGAGGATGGTGACTGTCTGTGTGGAGTTCGCGCTTTCTCCCTGTGTGGGTTTCCTCCAGCTGCTCCAGTTTCCTCCCACAGTCCAAAGGTGTGCAGGTTAAGTGGATTGGTCATGCTAAACTCCCTATAGTGTCCAGGGATGCACAGGCTAGGTGGATTAGCCATGGGAAATGTAGGGTTACAAGGATGGGGTGGGGGGGTGGATCTGGGAGGATGCTCTTCAGAGGATGGTGTGTATTTGATGGGCTGAATGTCCTGCTTCCACAATGTGAGAATTCTATTATTTTGCACTCTCAGAAGGTTGAGAGTCTTTGAAACTCCTTGCCACAGAGTGTGTTGGACAGAGTTCTTTTTGAAATAAGGCTGAGATAGTTCCTTGACCAGGAGGGAAATCAAGGGTTATGGGGAAAAGGCAAGAAAGTGTATGTGAGGAACTTCAGAATAGCCGTGATCCTAATAAATGGTGGCAGGGGCTTGAGGGGTTGGATGGCCTACTCATGTCCCTGTTTCCTATCGTTGATGAGGTCTTCAGATCAGAGGCAGAAACCAAGTTCTGATCCTGACTGTACCAAAAAAAATACACACTTGCCTCTATAGGAGTTCTCCGTGAAATTCTGGGCCAGAAACCTTACCAGCTAAAGCAGTCTAGTCTGGACCAGGGATTCACATGGCCAGCAGTGGAGTGGATCAGCACTGAAGCTACATTTTACTTGGACAGTAGCTACTATATTCCAAAATTTAAACATCTTGAAGGCACTTTGATAACTGATAAGGAAAGATAATCGTGTAAGGTCAGTGGGAGGAGGAGTCAGGGTGCCAAGTGGGTATGGGGTGAGCGCTAGATAGGTGGGCACCTAGGTACTAAGTGTGAAGAATGTTGAGTACAGGTGTCACCTGGGGCTTGTCCGGTCAGATCAAGAATGAGGTGGAAGAGTTGTGTCGGGGTTTGGCCAGGTCAGACCCAGAGTTGAATGAGTGGGTGTCAGATGCAGTTGAGTCTGGAACAGGAGATTGAGGAGGTGAGATTTAGGTGTCATTGTGGGAGTTTCAGTGTGTGTGACTGTCAAGTCAGTTTTGTAGTTAGTTAGGACTCAGAGGGGCTTTTAATCCATTCAATTCTTCCTTCAATATTCTGCAAAATCCGTTGCAGCCCCCTGAAGTCTCTAATTCTAAGTCAAAGTTGGGGATTTTGTCAGAGGGCACTGAATATTGGGTAATTGGTCATTGGAAGTTTTAACTTACATAACAAATCCAGGCTGTGTGTCAATACTTCCACATGGTCTTCACCTGACAAAGCAGCAGTGCTCCGAAAGCTTGTGATTTCAATTAAACCTGTTGGACTATAACCTGGTGTCACATGACTTCTGACATAATGATAGGTAGAAAGTAAGTCATGATCAGGCAGCGATAAATGTATATTGATTGGTTGCCTGGGCAAAGATTTGATGAATGGGGTATAGTGTTGGAAAATGTGAAATTGACTATTTCGATAGAAAGAACTTTAAAAAAGCATACTATCTAAATGGTGAGAGATTGCAGAGCTCTGAGATCCTGAGGGATATGGGTTTCCTACCAATGACAAAAGGATAGCATTCAACTTCTGTATCTAATTGAAATGCTAACAAAGCATTGTAGTTCATTGTGAGGAAAAGTGCATACAAAAGCAGGGGGTTAGGCTTCATTTCTACATGTCATTGGTAAGACCATACCTAGACTATTGTGTACAGTATTCGTCCCTTATTTAAGGAAGGATGGAAATGTCTTGAAGGCAATTCAGAAAATGTTTATTAGATTCATTTCTGGAATGGATAGGTCGCCTTGGAAGGAAAGATTGGGCAGGCTAGTCTTATATCTGTTGGAGATTTGAAGAGAAAAAGGTGACGATCAAAAATATGGTACTGAAGGATATGAGCAGGGTGGATGTGGAAAGAATATTTCCTCGTGTGGAAGAATGTAGAACTAGGAGTCACCATCGTTTAAAAAAATGCCATTGCCCATTTGAAGCAGTGACTTTTCTTTCTTTCCAATTGTTATAAGGCTTTGGAACGCTCTTTCGCCAAAGGTGGTGGTAGCAGTCTTTGAATATATTTAAGGCTGAGGTGGATAGGTTCTTTTTACTAAGTCGGCGAAAAGTTAACAGGGGTAGACAAGAATGCAGACTTGGGATTACAATCAGGTCAGCCATGATGTTATTGAGTGGCAGAACAGGCTCAAGGGGCCAAATGGTGAGCTCCTGTTTCTAACTTGTAAGTTTTTAAGCCATTTTAAGACTTTTTAAATCTCCTTATGTACAAGCAAAAACATATAAATTGAAAATTGGTCCAGTTGAGCTTGGAAGAGTAATAAGAATTCTGGTTTGAGAAACGTTTGCAGTTTTGTATCAATGTCTGCAACACTGTTAGTTCTGGAACATAAGGAAGCAGTGGTGTATGGTTATCAGTTACGCACTGGAGATTTATATCAATAGTTCTTCCTTTGTTGGGCCCTTTGTTCTGGGTTGTCTTATTGTAGGAGAAATATTGTACAAAGGACAGTCACTTCTTTGAAGGGCAGGAGGGAAAACCAGAGGGACGGTCAACATGGACATTGCTCTTGTACCTGCAGAGATTCATAGAACATAGAACAGTACAGCACAGTACAGGCCCTTCGGCCCACGAAGTTGTGCCGAACTTTTACCCTAATCCTAAGGTCTATCTAACCCCCATCCCTACCTTATACTATCATCCATATGCCTATCTAATAGCCGCTTAAACGCCCCTAATGAGGCCGACTCCACTACCTTCTCCAGCAATGCACTCCATGCCCCAACCACTCTCCGAGTAAAGAACCTACCTCTGACATCTCCCCTATATCTACCTCCACTCACTTTAAAACTATGCCCCCTCGTAACAGCTACCTCCACCCTAGGAAAAAGTCTCGGGCTGTCCACTCTATCTATACCTCTGATCATTGTATATACCTCTATCAAGTCACCTCTCATCCTTCGTCATTCTGAAGAGAAAAGCCCGAGCACTCTCAACCTTTCCTCATAAGACCTTCCCTCCATTCCAGGCAACATCCTGGTAAATCTCCTCTGCAACTTTTCCAACACTTCCACATTTTTCCTATAACGAGGCGACCAGAACTGGACACAATACTCCAGATGTGGCCGAACGAGGATTTTGTATAGCTGCAGCATAACTTCACGGCTCTTGAACTCAATCCCTCTAATGAAAGCTAACACACCATACGCCTTCTTAACAACTCTATCCACCTGGGTGGGAACTTTCAGGGAACGGTGGACATGAACCCCAAGATCCCTCTGCTCCTCCACACTGCCAAGAATCTTTCTGTTAATCCTGTATTCTGCTTTCAAGTTTGTCCTTCCAAAATGAATCACCTCACACTTTTCAGGGTTAAACTCCATCTGCCACTTTTCAGCCCAGCTCTGCATCCTATCAATGTCCCTTTGTAACCTAGAACAGTCCTCCGCACTGTCCACAATGCGACCCACCTTCGTATCGTGCATGAACTTACTAATCCACCCTTCCACTCCTTCGTCCAAATCATTTACAAAAATCACAAATAGAATAGGACCCAGAACAGATCCTTGTGGTACACCACTCGTAACTGAGCACCATGTTGAATATTTGCCGTCCACTACCACCCTTTGTCTTCTAAGGGTCAGCCAATTCTGAATCCAATCTGCCACATTTCCCCCTATCCCATGCCTCCTTACCTTCTGCATGAACCTACCATGGGGAACCTTATCAAACGCCTTATTTAAATCCATGTATACCACATCCACTGCTCTACCTTCATCCATGTGTTTGGTCACCTCTTCAAAGAATTCAATAAGGTTTGTGAGGCATGATCTACCCCTCACAAATCCATGCTGACTATCACGAATCAAACTGTGCCTTTCCAAGTGATCATAAATCCTACGTCTCAGAGCCCTTTCCAATAATTTGACGTTTGCCTCTCTCCAATCTTCCGGCACTATATCCGTGGACAGTGAGGACAAAAAGATCATCGCCAAAGGCCCTGCGATCTCTTCCCTCGCTTCCCATAGAATCCTTGGATAAATCCCATCAGGCCCAGGGGACTTATCTATCTTTAACTTCCTTAAAATTTCTAGCACATCTTCCTTACTAACAGCAACCTCCTCTAGCCTGCCAGCCTGTTTCACACTGTCTTCCTCTACAACTAGGTCCCTCTCAGTTTTGAATACCGAAGAAAAGTATTCATTAAGAACCTCTCCTATCTCTTTAGGCTCCAGGCACAAATTCCCTTTACAATCCTTGATTGGCCCTACCCTTTCTCTGGTCATTCTCTTATTCTTCACGTACGTGTAAAAAGCCTTGGAGTTTTCCTTGATCCTATCTGCCAAGGTTTTCTCATGCCCTCTTATAGCTCTCCTAAGCCCTTTCTTCAGCTCCTTCCTGGATAACTTGTATCCTTCTAGAGCCTTTTTCCGCTCCTTGTTTCCTGAACATAACATAAGCATCCTTCTTCCTCTTAACCAGTTGTTCGACCTCTCGAGAACCAAGGCTCCCTCACTCCACCTTATCTTCCCTGCCTGCTAGGGACAAACATATCGAGCCACACAGTGTGCATTCCTTAAACAATCTCTACATTTCAATAGTGCTCTTCCCTGACAGCATCTGTTCCCATTTTATGTTACCCAGTTCTTGCCTAACGGAATTGTAATTACCCTTCACCGAATATAAACCTTACCCTGCTGTACGTACCTATCCTTTTCCATGACTATTGTAAAAGTAACAGAGTTACTTCAGTTCCAAAGCAGTACTCAGAATTTCCATGTGGTCAGATAAAAAGTGGATAATACTAAATAATATGAAATAAGGGCCCTGCTGAAGAGAAAGAAAGACTTTTTAAAAAAATTATTGTTTCAATTTACATAAAGATCAGACAAGTCTCATGCATTAGATTTCTACAGCTTTGATTGTGAAAGTAATAAATTCTACCAGAGGAACAATTTAAGGCATTTCTAAAATTAACATCCTTGGCAATGCATGAGATGGCCAAAGATTTAATACATCACTCATATCTATCTATAGAACACCATGATTAAAGCGTTGTTATTTTAATAAAGATCCCATTCCAAAAAATTGAACACAGCATTTAGGGTGATACTAATGAAATGCTGCACTTAAAGGTGGGGGGGGGAGGCGGTGGGGAGGGGGCCTTGAAGATTAGACTTTTCACCAAGGCCCCGTCTGCCCTCTTAAATGGGCAAAAAAATCTCAAGGCACTATTTTGAAGATGAGTGAAAAGGTTCTCTCTAGTATCCTGGCCAATATTTATTCCTCAAATAACATCACAAAAATGGATCATCCTGTCATTATCCCACGCTGTGGGACCTTGCTGTGTTCAAACTAGCAGTTGTGTTTTCTATATTATGATAGTGGCATTACTTCAAAATTACTTCTTTAGCCGTGGTGCATTTTGAGACCCTTGCCCATCTGGTTTGTTTAGTCAGAATTCAGATTAAATCACCTATGACAATTATTGTGTCCTTCTTACACACCTCCATTATTTTCCAATTTATACTTTGTCCTATAGCACGGTAATTCCTCAAGAGCTGATAGATGACTCAAATTTGTGACTTCTTTCTCTTGACATTCTTTAGTTCTACCAAAATGGACTCCACATCATGATCTATTGCACTTATCTCACTACTCAGCACATCACTGATACCTTTCTTTATTAACAAAGCTACCTCATCTCTTTTTCCTCTTGGTCTATTCTTCCAGCACTTCGAATATCTTTGAACATTGATGTCCCAGTCTAGATCACCATGTAACTACATTTCCATAATAGCTGTCAAGTCATAGTCACTTATCTTTATTTGTGCCACTGACTCTTTTTTTCAATGAAAGCTGTGCACATTTAGATAAAGAGCCTTAAGCATTGACTTTTCACTATTATTACTGTCTGATTCTAATTTCTGCTACACAAATTTTATACCACTTCTTGTCACCTTTTGATTATTATTTGCCTCTTCACTAGCCTGCATCTCTGCAATCTTGCTTCTTTTTGGTTTCTCTTAATCTTTCACTTCAATTGAACCTTCTCTTTCCCACTAATTAATTTAAAGCCTTACCTATGACCTTAGTTGTACGATTCAACAGGATGCTGGCCCCAGCATGATCCAAATGAAGCCCCATAGTTAGGAAAAACTAAGCACATATAAGATACATCACCAATACAGCAGACAGTGGTAGAAAACAAAATAAGCATGTTTACCTTACAGTCTACTCCAGTAAATATAGCTGGATTTAAATTTATTTTCTGATATGTCATCATATACAGTTTGGCACAGAACTTAGGTGTTGCGAAAAGGAGGATAAAAATTGAAACGCTTCAGATATTTTCTTATCAACCTGCTGAATGTTGTTATATTACGCAACTCTGGGATAGGTAGGACTTGAATCTAGGCCTCATTGGAACCAGGATGCAATTGACAGATTTGTCAAAAAGAACGTTATTTAATACAGAATGAGAAGAGAGCGCTGATTGGTTGGGCCATAATTGGCCTGGAGATGCAGCCAGAACAGTTACCTGTCAATCTTAATTCTGAGACCAGACAGGTGGATTCAGATGGGTCAGCATGTCACTATGGGGATGCAGCAGACAGGGGCAGTCTTAATGACCCTGTTACTTGAGAAAGGTACAAGGTATGTACAAATTCATTTAATCTATGTAGAGCAGGGTCCTGAGTAGGCAGCTTCTAGCGCACACAATGATCCAAGCTGATGTTCTTAAACTGGTTGCAATTCTAACACATAACTCAATCCAGATTATTTAATGAATGACTTCCAGTCACAGAATCACAACTAATGGGGATATAGTTTTCTGAAGCTTGCAAGTACAGGTTAGTTGAGTATGAGTGTCATGCTACCCGTTGTGGATGGTCAAAGGAAAGTGTTTTATCGATATAGTTTGCTAGTCATTGGGATGAATGGCCTCATAACTGGCATTGCACAAGCACTGGAACTCATATCACTTTACCCATTGATGTGGCAGGAAAACATCTTTTTTGGCTTGACCATAGCATCCTGTTAGCGATAAACACCACTCGCAGTGAGAGAGAGCTGGCTTCACCTGTTGTTCCAATTCTGATAACATGTTCACAATATTTCCATCTGGAGCCACATGAAAGAATTTCTTTTCATAGCTTAAACTTCATCCTGCCCCTAAACTTACCATTGAAATGGAGTAATCAAATGAGCTCCCTTTCCTCGATCTATCGGTTGAAAAGTCGTAAAATGGGTTCATAATGTCGATCTACCAAAGTGCCTACATCGGCCAGTCAATATACACATTGGGATTTCTATAGTCCCAGATGCTACAAGCTCAGTCTTATTGGCAACCTTTTAGAGGGCTGGTGGTGTAGTGTGGTAATCTCACTGGAAGAACAGTCCAAAGCCACACACTAATGTTCTGACATATGGGCTTGAATCCCATCACAGCAAATGGGAGCATTTTGAATTCGATAAAAAAGCTAGCCTGATGATGAACATGTAAGCATTGTCGACTGTTGTAAAAAAGACAATGTTGGCTCACCAATGTCCTTTAGGGAAGGACGTCTGCCTGCATCACCTAGCCTGGCCTCTTGTGACTCCAGACTCACAGCAATATGGCTGATTCTTAACTGGGATCAGGGATGGACAATAAATGCTGGCCTAGCCAGCGATGCCCACATCCCATGAACAAATTTAAAAGATCTTGTGAATAGGGCTTTAGCCATCAGCTCACTGTGAAAGCTCGATGTTGAGCTAGCGCATACAAAAACTATCCTGCATGTTAACAGATACCCTGATTAAATCATCACTCATTATGTATTACAAAAACTCAGGCAAGGGCCTATTGTCCATCATCCTTGACCTTGACCAGTGCCCAGTTTATTCTGAAAGGGAAAATCAGTACCTTGTGCTCATTCTATACAAAATGGTGTCTCTTTTCTCAAGCCAGTATTTTGCATCCTAGTTGTGGTGAAATGCAAGATGAGAAAGCTTCAACTTCTAGTCTCTTTTTAGCAATGTTTAATTTCTGCACAATCAAGCATTAATTTGTGATAACAGAATCAGTTGGGAAGACATGCATTGGTTTTCACGGCCCTTGAAGTTGAACAATGGCAACAAAGCTGTATTTTACATCTGGTCGGTTGGCTCCTTCAGTCATATATTTGCTTCCGATCGGGAGACAATGTGCAACTCTTCAGACGTAACTTCTACATTTGCAGAAGGATCATTGCTGCTTCCATTTGGAGCCTCGTTCAGGATCTGAATTGTCACCATTAGCATTATAGTAACAGGAATTACTGAGGGGTTGGAGGCAGAACTTCAAATTGCACAATTTTCACCTCTTCTCCCTCTTTCTGATGACATATTGCAGTGTTATAAATTTAAGCTGAAGTTAGGGAGCCAAATGTGTTGCTCTGTGGATTGCCTTGCATCCAATGGTAAATTTCCCGAGGCTATGCTCATTCACAATAAATAGTCTGTTCTGGGTGACCACAGTCAGAAGTCGGGTTGTCCTCGAGATTTTATTTATGGAGGAGGTGCAACGGTCTTGCATCAAGATCATCGATTTTGTATTTTCAAGGGAATTTGAACCTGGAGGCTCTACTGTCAAATGTTTTATCAGATATTTTCTCTCAAATATTGATATCAGCCCAGAGGTTGCGCCAGTTGTCTTTTTCCAGTCAAAATCTGCAATGCTCAAAGCATTCACAAAGCTTCAGATAAATTTCTGAGGTTTGAGCTGCATATGCAACATGTTCTGAGGTTGTTCAAGGTTTGGCTGTTCCTGGCTGGCTTCAATTGGTCAAACTCATTTTTCACATTTTTGCCTTTCCAGCCTGTTAGGTAAGATTACAGCAAGGACGAATTTGGATTTTAACCTTGCCTGCCTCTTGGAAAGCAAGGGAGACAGTGCTTTCATGTCAGATGCACTATACTTAGCACTCCATTCATGCTTTGAATGATTTCCCTCACCATGTTTCCCAGAGCCTCTCACTGAGCTGGACCCCACCCCCATCTGAATCAGGCAAAGACCTCTTCACTCTAAATCAAAAACAAAACCAGAAATTGCTGGGAAAGCTCAGCAGGTCCGGCAGTATCTGTGGAGAGAAACCAGAGTTAACATTGCAGGTCGAATGAGTTCTGAGGAAGGGTCACTCGACCCGAAATGTTAATTCCGATTTCTACCCACAGATGCTGCCGAGACCGGCTGAGCTTTCCTAGAAATTTCTGTTTTTGTTTCTGATTTACAGCGTCCACGATTCTTTCGGTTTTTATTTAAGAACTCTTCACTGCATGCAAACCAAAGTCCTGTGATTTACATAGAGCTACGTGGGGAAACATATGACCTCGTTTGAATTTCATGGGATAAAGTGATACTTTGCATACACCACTTACTTGTGCTGCATTCTGAAACTGAAATGGCACAGGAGGGTAAACACAGAATGTTTATTTTTTATGGGACCAGCAATCAAGGGCAAATCACTGAGTTCACCAAAAGCTGGTATCACACTCACCAAACCAGATGTTACCGTCTCTCTGTGTTCCCAGGCTATGTTCAGTCTTTTCTTATAGACATTCACTTCCCGTGTGCTGTTGGTGGTTTTCCTTTGTTCATTTTATGTCAAGTGCAGGGAGAATACCCTAGAACAGGTGTTTCTCTTTCCAATTTTCTCTACAACTTTGCTGAAATGCTTCTACTTGTTTGTTTTAACCCGTCTGCTTTCATTCTCTTTCAGTGTCTGCCCTCAGTTTCCCACTGCACCATGGCCCCTGCTCTCTGTTCTCTCTCATTTCTCATCCCTTCATTTCTCTATTCCTTGTCCTTATCTTTTACACTGAAGTAGTAATTCCCATCCTTAAAACTGCTGCTAAAACTCGGATATGATTAAAAAGTGGCTTTCGGTTCCATTGTGATTGCTGATGTTAAATTAGTTTTGTTTATCAATGATACCTAGCAGAAAATATGGATTTACTTCTTTGTGATTAATGGCTTCAGTACGTATCTTTTTCTACGGGCAGAATCTCATTAGGCCCTGAACAATACGGGCTGTGGGAAGAAATCTGGGAGAATCATATGAGAAGCCAAGGGAGGCTTTTCTCAATGTTGGGTGCAGTGAGTCAGATATTCCAAGAGAGCTCCAGGTTTCAGCATGAGATTCTTGCTAAGGGGCAGTGAGATGCCTGTTAACAGAGATGATCATTCATTATCACCCTCACTGAAACTTCGTTCATATGCAGGTTGCTATTCTACCCATGAAAGCCAGAATGGGTTACTTGCTGTCTCTAGTTCACCACTTGCTCCTTCAGACCACAATCTCAGGGTATTGTCCATGTGTACAGCCACTCACACCCCTTTCCACAGATGCCTGGCATTCATCACATGCCAGCCTCACCATACCATCATGACACATCACCGATCCACTCACATAACTGGCATTGCTATGTTGCACTTTTGGGGCGTATTGGCAACATTCATTGGAATGCTGTTGTCAGGACACTTGTAAGGATGGGCTTCCAACTCAGTGATTGGACCAGGCTCCACCTCTGGCTGCTCGCATGCTGTCCTAGTGCTCACACAAGTTGCACATACTCGGATGCTCCCAGCATCCCTGCCTTGCCTTGCCGTCTCCTGCATTCTTGACCCTTTTCCCCTCTGGCACAGCTCAAAGGCTTGCTTTGCTGCTTAGCACCAACACAAAGCAAGGCATTTTGACAAACTTGTCAGTAGTCAATAGTCAAAGTGTGGACAGTTTGCTGTGAAGCACGGCACTATACATATCATTCTCACACATACAACATGTGCCAGCTGCCTGTATGGTAAACACACTGTACGTGCATCAACCAAAAAGCCATGTCTCAAAGGCCAAATGGGTTTTGTCTTCCATCAAATGAAGGGAGGCTCCTGTCAGACAGGGGTCCCCATGCAGTCAGGCAAGGGCATCATCAGCACACAGTCCAGGGGCCTGGGCACAGTTGCTCGCCCGTTTGGGGCAGTCACGGTGTGGGGATCCTTCTTGGTACAGTCTGGGCCATGACCAATGAAGCCTTGATTTTAAAATTCTCCTCCTTTATTTGCAAAACCCTCTGTGGTGTGGCCACCTTCACAGGCCACCACAAACCACAAAGTAAACCAACATAATAAAAACACACTATGCTTGAGAAGCTCAGCAGTTCTGGCAGCATCTGTGGAAGAGAATATTTGAGTCCAGTCATATATCTCCTCCAGCTCCATGGAACACATATAGAATAATATTTGCTATTTTCCATTTTCAGAGCCTCTTCCTCTGAATTTCTCCAAAATTTTACTGAAGTGCCTGAGCCCTGGCAACTATTTAGTAACTTAGCTTGCTTGTTGAAAACATGTACAGAAATGCGCACTGTAAATACTTATCCCTCACACTTAGTGGACTACAAGGAAGAATATCACTCATATTTAATAATTTTTCTCATGAGAATCATTAATTTGCTCTCTGCTTGCTCCTCTCTATGTTTCCCTTGGCTGTACATTAATTGTAAATTAGCCAAAAGAGAAATGAAGCAGGCTTTATCCTTGCCAATGTCAACTCCATTCTGGTATAAGGTGCTAGGAAGTTCGCTGTGCTGTTGTTGGTTACGATTCCATTGATTTTCTCTTCACTTTTGTAACCTTTGCTTGGCATTCCCCATGACAACAGAGCTGAAGTGGTGTGAATCATTTTATGTGGAATTATGCTTCAGTTCCCAAGAACATTTCATCATATTACCTCTCATCCCCAGAACAATGTCACTAGGGTTTCAGACTTGCTTCTTTCTCTCAGTTTTTTTTTCAAAAGCCTCTTTAGAACAGATATTTTTGACCACACTCTTGGGCCATTACTACTCAATGTTTCTCATCTAAGTGCCTTGGGATGTTTAAAGCATTAAAGAAATATGCCAAAGGTATTAAATTACTAGTCACTTTACAGACTTCTGAACTCAACACTGTTTTCAATAATTTCAGATCATAACCACAGCTCCCAATTTTCTGGACAGTAACTTTTGGTAATGATTCTATTTTTGTCATTTTCAGCACTCTGGATCCATCTTGTGTTTCTTTATGTGCCATTACCACCTAATTCTGCCTTGCACCATCATTCCTCTGTTATTTCATCACTTTTGCCTTCCGCTCTGTCACAGGCTTTCTCTCCCTTGTCTTTATATTTGCTAAAAATGTGTTCCATCTATAAAATCATCAAGTATTCAAAACCTCAAAGCATTGGGTAGAATCTTTCTGGTCCCATGGAGGCGTGTGTGTGAAGGCAGGACTGGGAACAAACATGGAGATTATGGAATTGGCAACTTATTCCCTTCTCTGGATGTGTTAACCAGAAGATGGTGAACTATGTAAATTAATGACCTAATGAGGCCGATCGGCTGGGATCTTCCTGACATTACATTAGAATGCTAATGAGTCTCAAACCAGCAGTTCCTTGGTGATAGGCTCCTGGCAGCAGGATGCATCTTCTAGAAGGGTTTCCCCTTTGTTCTAAAGGTCTACCAGCCTCAACTCCACTTATAATTGAAATTTTGAGAATGTTTCCAAGGGTGCCTACATTTTGGGGTGCTCTCACATTTTTCTTTCTTGATGAGAAATGCCCAAATCTCAGAGCGTGGCTTCCTCCCAGAAGATCATTCCCGAGGGTACGCTACTGACCCATGTTGGGGTAGGACTACAGGACTCAGAAATTACCTCAACTCCTGAAAATTAACAACAAGACTTTGTCATGGTTAGATGACATGAGGAGAAAGCCCACAGAGAACTATTCTCATCTACATTTTCAGGTTTACATTCTGATTGTTTTAAACTGACAAGCATTCTGGACTAGCTGAGGCATTTCCAGAAGCTTCTGAATGCCCTTCATTGCATAGACGTTCTGGCTAAAGCTGACAAAAAAGGACCCGGAGACAACCAACTGTTTCAAGCCAGCTGTGGGCTAAAAAAAACTTACATTAAAATGAGCACTTATTTACAGTTATCTCATCACCTGGTGATGGGAACTGCGATGGGGAAGTAATTCTGTATGATTACCTTAGCAATCTTCCAATTAGCTCACTGAGATCGGCTATTAGCACTTGAAATGCCTGTGCTCGTCACATGACTGAAATCAGAACTGGTTGAATTGCTTAAATATACAATTCTGGATACTGAGTCGGGTTCTGAAGGACATCTGGAGGGAAAGCAGGACTCCAGACTAAGTTGACAGTTTGCATCGAGTTGTCCATCTCTGTCTCTGCATTTTTGTCAAAAAGAAGCCTTCAATTCACACTGAGGAAGGAAAAACTACTGGACCCAGCTCATCAAGAGAACTGTACTGGACATGAACATTTGGAAAGTTGTGACTTAACACCTCTAGATTAGATCAGATCTTCTGCTGTTCGGTGTTCTTTAATTCCTGGAGAGTTTGTGTGTGTGAATGGAGTAGCAAAGCGATTTACCAGCATTTAGATGTTTTATTAACAATCCCTACCTACGATTTCATCTTAAAGTCTTCTTTTTACCTTGGGCTTATTTCAAAATTTGTAACCTGAAAACCTGGGTTTAGAGAATGCTTTTTGGCATGCCTCAGTAAGGGACAAGAGTAACAAGAAAATGGGGTAAATCCAACAATATAACACTGTCTCAGGCTTCAGTGAGGTGTTGCGAAGTTGGGTAGAGTACTTGTGGATTAGGAGGCAGGAAATTAGAATTTAGTGTTTGTAACATGCTAGAGGGGGGAAAGCATTGTGGGGTCCCTTTAAAAAATGATATACTTTTTCTATGCTTGGAAATTTAAAATGGATGTCTGCGAGCTGCATCTTGAAAACATGCAAATACATAGAGAGCACTTGAATTGAAACATCTGTTTAAAAAAAAAGCCGTACAGTTAGCAGGCCAAGCAGCAGTTTTTACCAAGATAAGTTTTTTTTTAATTAGCTAATCAATTTGAACCAGGCACTTAGATACCAAAAACCAATTAAATTTAAATCTGATGTTTTTGACAACATAGGACCAATTCTATTGTAAGAAATTGATATGTCATCAAACGTATGAAAGAAGGGGGCAGTTGGTCAAAATCCGAGGGCTAACTGCCATCCACTAGAGCTAACAGCCTCTCAAGAGAGAATCACTGGCTCTCACAGACTCCTCTATGTCTTAGAGAAAACACCATCTAAATAACCATTGTACCCACGGCACAATTAGTTAACTTTCTCGACAGAAGAATCAACGGAGAAGGCACAGAACATTCCGGAAGACACATAACCTGGCTGTAATTTTGGGACGCTAAATTCTATTTTTTTTTATAAGTGGGACATGTACTTATTGGAAAAACATTTTATTAGAATAGTTTTATCGGGAATAGTTAGTAGTTAGAAGGGGTTTATTCAATTTGTTAATAGTTTAGTTAATTTGTTCACTGTTAGTGTTAGATAAATAAATTGTTACTTGTTGATTGTAAAGTGAATGTCAGGAAATTATTTTATTCAACCACTAGAAATTGCTGAAGGGCAGGCTACACCATTTTTCACATTCTTTTTAAGGATTATGGGGCGATTGCTCCTCTTTGGCGGTTTCGGCTTTTGGTCTCCGAGGCGGGGGGGGAGCCTCCGCTTTATAACAGAGGAAAACAATCATAATTTAAATCCACCCGAATTCCCCTTCATCTGTGACAAGTCTGACTCTTAGCATTTTTTTCTTTCTCCACGTATGTTACCTGGCATGAGTATTTCCAGCATTTTCTATCTATATTTGAGGTTTTTAATATCTGCAGAATAAAATGTTACTTTTTGGATTTGTTGGAAACCCATTTCCCAGACACAGTGCTACCGCACTGTGCTAATTCAGCTCAGTTTAATTTGATTCATATTTTAAATTCAGTTTGTTCCCACTCTCAGCAATTCCCTACTGTCTTCAGTGATTATTCATGACTTTAGCTGAAGATCTGTTGACTAACCTGATGGCAAGTGATACAACAAAAATGAAAGATTATGCTGATTGGGTCAGAGTACCAACGAACATCATTACAAATTATTTGAAGAGCATCAGGTTTAGCACAGAATTTGAAACCTTACATTCATTAAATACACTCTAGTTATTACTGCCTCCTAACCACGATACAGTAAGTAGTTCTCAAGTGAAATCTGCTCTCCGTTTCTATTTAATTTCCAATAACCACAAATGCACTGTGCAAAGCATGCACATCTGCAGACTCCTTTCACTGGGGAGAAGTTAAACTGCCGTGGAAAGCAATTGTCTGAAACAAGCAAAAGGAAAACACAAGAGACATGTCTGAGTTAAAGATACTTCCAACACAAAGACTGAAGGCATTGTTCTGGAAGATTTTAATTACAGGACAGAGAAACCTGAAAGGAAAGTGCAAAAACAAAATCCCTGATGTCTTCCAAAATTAACAATAAGCATTTGACCAGTTTAAAGATATGGTCAAGTTAATGAAGTCCTAACTTACAAATGATTACTTTATTGATCTTTTAAACAATTTTATTTTCAAAGAGCAGAAATCCTTTAATCTAGGTTAATAAAACATCGAACCACCCTGTCCAGGGAATACAATGTTTATAGATTGCACATGACAATTCAGTCTTTTCTGTTCCTACCTTTTAATCTTCATTATATAAGTAAACATGCTAACTTCTCAATTTGGCTAGCTACAAAATGCAAAAGGGAGTCATGGAGTCATACAACACAGAAACAAACTCTTCAGTCCAACTTGTTCATGCTCACCAAGTTTCCCAAAGTAAGCTAGTCCCATTTGCCCACTTCTCGCCCATCTTTCCTATTTATGTACCTGTCCAAATATCTCTAAATTGTACCTTCATCTACCACTTCCTCTGGCAGTTCATTCCAAATACGAACCACCTACTGTGTGAAAAAGTTGCCCCTCAGGTCACTTTTAAATCTTTCTCCTCTCACCTTAAAAATGTGTCTCCTAGTTTTGAATCCTGCACCCCGCCACCGGAGAAAAACCTTTGGTATTCACCTTATCTATGGCCCTCATCGTTTTACAAACCTCTATAAGGTTACCCCTCGACCTCCTATGTGCGAGTAAAAAAAGTCCCAGCCTACCCTGCCTGTCCGCATAACTCAAAACTCTCCAGTCCTAGCAATATCCTGATAAATCTTTTCTGAATCCTCTCCAATTTAATAATATCCTTCCTATAACTGGACAAACAGAACTGCAGAATTTGCAATACACAGTTTAGAATTTAAAAGTCTAAGCGTGATAGTTAAAGTTTTAGCAAAGATTTGTAGCTCGGGTTGTGGGTGAGGTTGTTGACTTGGTCACTGAGCTGGCTTGTTTTTGTTCAGACATTTTGTCACCATGCTAGGTAATACCATCAGTGAGGCCTCCGATGAAGCGATGTTATTCTACTCCACTTGGAATTTATACTGTCCGGTCCATTATGGTGAGTAGCGTCATTTCCGGTTTTGTTCTGTATGGAGTTGTATATGGAGTCCAATTCTCTCTGTTTGTCGATTGCATTATGGGTTGAGAACATTTAGAATTGGATCCCACATACAAACCCATACAGAACAAAACCGGAAATGACAGTACTCACCATAATGGACCGGACAGTATAAATTCTAAGCGGAGTAGAATAACATCGCTTCATCGGAGGCCTCACTGATGATGTTACCTAGCATGATGACAAAACGTCTGAAAAAACAAGCCAGCCCAGTGAGCAAGTCAACAACCTCACCTAAGGGTGATAATGCCCTATGATTTGTGGCATAATTATTTACTTTAAAGATTTTCAAAGTCACTAACTAGAATTTTTAAACATAGCTTTTAGAAATAGCTGTTAATTACACTGGTCTTCAGGAAACAGAAGATACAAGGTGTAAACTTTTACCTCCTTCCTTACCTCTGTTGAATGTTCCAAGCACTTCAACAATCCTATGTCAGAGTATGAGCCTTCCAATTTAGGCTCAAGCTGTGATCTCCTCCACAACAGAGAGATGAAATGCAGGTACAGTGATGGCTTTGCTTCATACCACCTTTCAATCTGCACATACAACACTGAATTGTCACTTTCAGTTGAACTCTCCATCTACTTTCTCGTTCCCCTCCTACACTTTTCCACTGTAACTCAGTACAAGCTCAAGGAACCACTCCTCATCTTTCTACGAGGCACTGTGCATCCCTCTGGTCTTAACAACAATTGCATTCTGCAACCACAGCTCCTATTTTCACTGGCACAGCAAGCTGCTGGCGAAGTAGCATGAGTGCAGCAGATTTACTGGGAATAGAGGGATATGGGGTGGGCTTTGAGATGGTGATTTCATGCTGCATGTTTGCTAAGGTAGTCCACACTTATGGGTTTTCCTGGTTCATATTTTCTTATCCAATTCTTGAATTAACGGTGCTTTGTTTGCTTTACCAGGGTCCTCTCATGTAGATGATTTGCTTCTCTTTCTCTCTACAACTCTCTTGTAACTATTCATGCATTTTCTAGACTCATATTTTTTCTTTAATTTCTCTCATTGCTACATTAATCTATAACACACCAACAACAATTCTGTCATTTAACCATCCCGTATTTTCTATCGACTCACAGACTCCTGTTTCTCTCCACTTCTCTTTTGGCTTTGGCCTGTATTTCCTTAAAGAGAGTTCATCTGCAATATTTTCTTGTACAATATCATCAAATTGAATCATTAACCCTATCTTTCTCTTTCCATAGATGCATTTTTACTTGCTGAATGTTTCCAACATTTTTTGCTTCCATTGCCTGTGCAATATTTACCTTGGGAATCTTCTGCTCCCCTGGAGAAAATTCTCTTCCAGTCCACATTCTCCACAAAGGTCTGCAATGTGGCTTCTGGGGGTATTGATGCCAGTTGTCTCCCTTTTTGCACTGTTAGTCATACTTCTTTCTACTCAGAATGTCTTCCCTGGTCACTTCTAGCACATACTCCAAATGGAATACACCTCAGTTCTTTTATATCTTGTATGTTACTACATGTTTAAGAGACATACTCATGACATCATTCTTGTATCATAACATGATACAGGTATAAAGAGGGTGCAAAAGTCTCATGTTCTATCTTTTCTTGGATGGCCTAAAGCATGAAATGCCACTAGATGCGTGCTGCTCAATTGTCATTGGATAGCTTAATGATGTGCCTGTGAATGTAGTATTTGTATACAACAGCTAGCTGTAATTAACGCCTGTTGAATTCTTCAACATACTATATCTATGCCTCATTTCTTAGATTACAAGGGCTAATATAAGCATTGTTCCATCAGTTAAAAAACCTGCTGGATGCAAAACTGCATCACCTCCCCTTTAAGAGGTGTAATTTGATTTTAAGAAGGACAGACTGACTTTACTGGGTGTTAGGCTCCTACTGACTTAGACTCATTGTGTTTTGCAGTGGTTTGAAGGGTCCTCTCATGTAGATGATTAAGCAGCACCAAATTTGAATTCTGCCTCAATTGTAAGGAAGATGTATGAGTAATCAAGGATCATAAATTTTATGCCTATTTTGGTAGATTATCCAATTTTGCTGCCATTATCTTTTATTCTGCAGTATGCATGTCACTGTTGCCTGCTTTCTCACAATCCTTTGTGCTCTTTCTCACTTTCCATTTAACCTCTGCTAGACTCCAAGGAAAGGAATGTTTCCTACTGGTCAGTGTGATACTTTGGAAAAACTAAACTTTTTTTTATTCATTCACAGGATCAGGGCATCATTGTCTAGGCCAGCATTTATTGTTCATCTCTAATTACCCAGAGGGCAGTTAAGAGTAAACCACATTGCTGTGGGTCTGAAGCGACATGTCAGCCAGACTAGGTAAGGACGGAGCCAGATGAGTTTTTCCAACAATTGACAATGGATTCATGGTCATCATTAAACTCTTAATTCCCAAATTTTTATTGAACTTAAATTCCACCATCTGTTATGGCGAGATTCGAACTCAAGTCTCCAGAACATTACCGGGTCTCTGGATTAACAATCCAGAGATAATACGACTAGGTTGCCACATCCCAATGGACTATATTTAATAAACTGACTACTGAACAAGAAACATCAACTTTACTACATTCAAACTGCAGAAATATGATCATCTGTAAAGCTTTACATTTGGATGACTTCAGTTGCTATACTTTATTGAAGGTTTATTTACTCTAATCCCAGAGAGATTTCAAGACCATAATAAACTGACCTGAAATTCACATTAAATTAAATGCTCAAGCTTCATTCATCTGAAGCCTCGAATTAGATTGATGAGCAGCGGTTAGCACCGCTGCGTCACAGTGCCAGGACCCGGGTTCAACTCCAGCCTCGGGTGACTATCTGAAGGGAGTTTGCACATTCTCCCAGTGTCTGTGAGGGTTTCGTCTGGGTGCTCCAGTTTCCTTCCACAGTCCAAAGATGTGCAGGCTAGGTGGGTTAGCCATGGGAAATGCAGGATTACAGGGGGTGGTTCTGGGTGGGATGCTCTTCAGAGATTCAGAGTGGACTCGATGGGCCAGTTGGCCTGCTTCCACACTGTAGGGATTCTAAGAAGAAAATAGACATTTTCAAATGTCTTTTGTTTTACTTTATTTGTTCAAGGGAATGTGGGCATTGCTGGCAAGTCATGAACTTGTTGCTTGTACGTAATTGTCCTAGAGAAGGTGACGATGAGCTGCTTTCTCAAACTGCAGTTTTTCAATTTTTTCTGACTTCTTCCAAATATACTTTGTACAGTTCTGCACTCCTGTACCTCCCAAGTGACCATTTTTCAAACTTCAGCCTTATCACGGTGTACTGGCACATTCATGGTAAACCTTCTTGCCACAGGAACCAAAACATGTCATCATCCCACATCGATGCCCAGCATTTTTTAACATGACTCACTGGGTATTAATTAGGAGTAGTTATGCCTTACTGCTTTGGCCCCTCAGTCATGTTGTTCATCATGCTGTCTTCTGCCAACATTGACTGTCAAAACTCAACAATGAAGGAAGGAAATTGCAGGAACTTCATGTTGTCATGACTAGGAATCACTCTCAATGCTCAAACTTGGCACCTTTCTGGTATTTGTGGCTCAGCGAGCAAATGAACCACTAGAGAAAGCCAAATGTAAACATATTAAAATGTAAAATACTGTGCATATTGGAATTTTAGAATAAAAACAAGAAATGTTGGCAAAACTTAATAGTTTAGGCAATATCTGTACACCGAGAAACAGAGTTAACAGGATTAACATTCACAAGCCCATATTTTAATTCATAGATTTGAAAATTTTTATTTTCAACAGGATCCCTGAAAGACTTGGCTCCTAGCTTCAGTAGCAGATAGTGTGGGAGTATGGCAGGGAGTTAGGGTTTTTGGATGGATAAAAGGCCTCATAGAGGTCTGGGCTTAGGGTGTTAGGGGTTGGAGGAAAGAAGCTCAAAGAAGCTGGAAGACTTCAAAACAGCAGAGGAGCAGGTAAGTCAATTGCATTTTGAACAGGGGGAAACATACCTTCTCCACAAAGATGTTATTGTCTCCTGTGAGTTGTCAGGTTTTTCCAGATCCTGTCAAACCCAACTGACCAGGGTTAAGCTGTATGACAGGTTAGGAATGAAGTTCACAAATTCATTCTTATAGTGAATGGTTACCTACAGCAGATTGTCCCCATCTCACTTATGCTCCACCTCAAAATAGACAGTTTGCATTGCGTTCGGGCTGAGATTGTTATAATTTGTGCTTAACATCAGCTGATCCCAATTGAGCCATTTTTGTGAGTTAAATTCACCACCTTTTCTTGCCCTTTTGTTCAACAAAAAGTAACAAACCCAAGACCTTCACTATTTCTCTCCCCATAGATACTGTCTGATCCATCCGATATTTCCAACATTTCCTGTTTTCATTATAGAAAAGTAATGGTAATTTAGAAATGTGAGACTTAAGCTCATATTGTTTCAAAGTCTGCAGTTTTCAGTTTTATTATCTTCACTTGGTATCCATTATTCAATGAATAATCCCCAGAGGTACAGTGGATTTGTCAATGGCCAAATACAGCTAAACAAGAACTAAAGTATGAACAGATGCAGCCCATATTCTGCCTTACATTGTTAACAAAGTGACTATCTTGCAAATAGGACAAAAAAAACTTCAAAAATTCCACTGTTACTAAGCACAGAATAGTAAATAAAGGCATTAGCATGTATACAATTAGATATGACAGCAATGGTTGCAGTTAATAAATGAAAGTAAACAGTAGGTTAAACGAACACTGCAGTGAGCCCGGCACTTTAAATACCCTTTTCACTGATGCAAGTGTCTTTCCCTCAAAACATGGCACACAAATGTACAGGGATATCATTGGATCACAGCAGTAAACATGAAGTAGTCTGCCTCTATATCAACTGGGTACTGAAAAGATCATTATTTGTCATTGTGTAAAAAGGAACAGATACAGGCTCAAGCTACTACTGACATACACATTGTCTCAGGTTTAAACTTAAAATACACCAAATTGGATTGCTTCTTTTTTTGAGCACAGGGGTTGCACCCAGTTGCATTAAGGCAGACACTATGCAAACTTTGCCCTATGGGTGTAGCTTTCAGCTACTGAACTGCTGGCTAGCCGAGTTCTCAACAGTTGCTCAGCAGCGAGTATGGATAATATGTTTCATTTAACCTGCACCTCTTAAATGGGAAGTGCGCACATTTCACAGAGGCTGCTATTGACTGTGGAATATTTGGCTGTGAGGAGAAAGAGCATCAACCAAAAGAAGGTTCCCAGGTTCCTAGCCCTGGAAGACGCAGTCTAGGAAATTGACAGGAAAAGAGAGACCAGAGCAAAGGCCACGTTTGAATACTCTTGGAATGACAAGACAATTGGTCTCGAGGTCTAGCTCCTTAAGATTGACCCCAAGGACTTGCCAGCATAGCTGCAAGTGGTTCAATGGCCTTGTGATGGTAGTCAAACTGAATCTTAATAAAAACGTTGCGTAGATGCTCCAATTGTAGAAAAGAACAAACTGGAACAGCCCAAATAATTCACCATGACCGGTTGCAAGAACAATCAGACCGTTTCAAGGGACGGGTAATTTGGCTGTAACCAATCTCTTTCGACTGCAGCAGTACAAACACATAGAAACAAACCTAACAGAGAATGAATCAAAGAAACTGAAAAGTAGGGGGAAAGATTGACTTTACACTGCACTGTTCACAACCTCAATTTTCTCAGTGTTTTGGAACAAATTTTTGAAGGGCAATCACTGCTGTAATGTAATAATGTCAGTACCTCATTTCTGCACAGCGTGGTCTCATGTACTATAATAAAGTAAATGGCCAACTCATCTATTTTAGATGTTATTTGAATGATAAATGTTACCTGGGCTGACAAGAGAATTCCTCCGCTCATCTTGAAACAATACCATGAAATCTCTGATATCCACACTGGATTAACATCTCGTTTGAAAAGTGACACCTCCAGCAGCGTCAAAAAGGTTCTCTGCTCAACGAAGGCTTAAACTTGTAACCACTTCAACCACAGTTGAAAAACCCAGGTCAGCATACCATGAGAAGTATGAACTTCTACTGAAATACTTATTCAACCTTCCAAGAAGATATAGGAAAGAGAATATTTGGAGACTGGAAACATGACTAAATTATAAAGTGAACAGAGAAATGTGTTCACAATATTGTCTCACACTCTGTACCAGGGAAAGCTTTTAAAAATAAGTACCATTGAAAAACTGAAGACAAAATGTGACAACTCGACACGAGTCAAACAGGCTGCTTTCTAAAAACACAATCATACAATGACCAAATAAGTACTGTGCTACAGTGCAACAATAAATTGATTGAAACTCCTCTCTGCCTTACAGTTTTGAGATTTGTAGATTTTGAACAGGCACTTGATGATAAACATTAAAATGTCTTTTAAAAGTTGATGCAATGCTGTGGAATACTGGAGCCCAATATTATCAAAATCAAAAATCATACAAACCCATCATTGTGCAAACTGACCATTTGAAGGGGAAACTGGAGTAAGACAGGAGATATTTGTTGTTACAGAGATAGTAGGAACTGCCGATGTTGGAGAATCTGGGATAACAAGATGTAGAGCTGGATGAACACAGCAGGCCAAGCAGCATCAGAGGAGCAGGAAAGTTGACGTTTCGGATTGAGACCCTTCTTCAGAAATGGGGAAGGGGAAGGGGAAGGGGATTCTGAAATAAATACGGAGAGAGAGGGAGGCGGATAGAAGGTGGATAAAGGAGAAAATAGGTGGAGAGGAGACAGGCAGGTCAAAGAGGCGGGGTTGGAGCCAGTAAAGGTGAGTGTAGGTGGGGAGTTAGGGAGGGGATAGGTCAGTCCAGGGAGGACGGACAGGTCAAGGAGGCAGGATGATGCTGGTAGGTAGGAGATGGGGGTGGGGCTTGAGGTAGGAGGAGCGGATAGATGGGAGGACAGGTTAGGGAGGCGGGTATGAGCTGGGCTGGTTTTGGGTTGCGGTTGGGGGAGATTTTGAAGCTTGTGAAGTCCACATTGATACCATTGGGCTGCAGGGTTCCCAAGCGAAATATGAGATGCTGTTCCTGCAACCTTCGGGTGGCATCGTTGTGGCACTGCAGGAGGCCCAGGATGGACATGTCGTTCAAGGAGTGGGAGGGGGAGTTGAAATGGTTCGCAACTGGGAGGTGCACCTCTTCCTCCGTTACATCGATGACTGTATCAGCGCCGCACAAGGAGCTCGAACAGTTCATCCACTTCACTAACACCTTCCGCCCCAGCCTTAAGTTCACCTGGACCATGTCTGATACCTCTCTCCCCTTCTTGGACCTCTCTGTCTCCATCTCTGGCAACCACCTGGAAACCGGTATCCATTTCAAGCCTACCAACTCCCACAGCTACCTACAGTATACCTCCTCTCACCCACCTTCCAGCAAAAAGGCCATCCCTTATTCCCAATTCCTTCGCCTCCGGCACATCTGCTCCCAAGATGAGGCATTCCACTCCCGGACATCCCAGATGTCCTCATTTTTCAAGGACCGCAACTTCCCCTCCACAGTGGTCGAAAACGTGCTCGACCCTGTCTCTCGCATTTCCCACAACTCATCCCTCACACCCCCTCCCTGCAACAACAACCAAAACAGAATCCCCCTCGTCCTCACGTACCACCCCAGCAACCTCCGGATCCAACTCATCATCCTCCGACTCTTCCGCCATCTGCAATCCGACCCCACCACCAAAGACATTTTTCCCTCCCCACCCTTATCCGCTTTCCGGAGGGACCACTCTCTCCGTGACTCCCTTGTCCGCTCCACACTCCCCTCCAGCCCCACCATACCCAGCACTTTTCCCTGCAACCCCAGGAAGTGCTACACCTGCCCCCACCCCCCCCCCCCCCCCCCCCTCCCGGGCCCAAAAACAAATACCACATCAAACAGATGTTCACCTGCACATCTGCTAATGTGGTGTACTGTATCCGCTGTTCCCGTTGTGGCCTCCTCTACATGGGGAAACCAAACGGAGGCTCGGGGACCGCTTAGTGGAACACCTATGATTGGTTCGCAACAAACAACTACACCTCCCAGTCACGAACCATTTCAACTCCTCCTCCCACTCCTCGAACAACGTGTCCATCCTGGGCCTCCTGCAGTGCCACAACGATGTCACCCGAAGGTTGCAGGAACAGCATCTCATATTTCGCTTGGGAACCCTGCAGCCCAATGGTATCAATGTGGACTTCACAAGCTTCAAAATCTCACCCACCTCCCTCGACCGCATCCCAAAACCAGCCCAGCTTGTCGCCGCCTCCCTAACCTGTCCTCCCACCTCAAGCCCCACCCCCATCTCCTACCTACTAACCTCATCCCGCCTCCTTTTCCTGTCCGTCCTCCCTGGACCAACCTATCCCCTCCCTAACTCCCCACCTACACTCCCCTTTACTGGCTCCATCCCCGCCTCTTTGACCTGTCTGTCTCCTCTCCACCTATCTTCTCCTTTATCCATCTTCTATCCGCCTCCCCCTCTCTCCCTATTTATTTCAGAATCCCCTTCCCCTTCCCCTTCCCCATTTCTGAAGAAGGGTCTAGACCCCAAACGTCAGCTTTCCTGCTCCTCTGATGCTGCTTGGCCTGCTGTGTTCATCCAGCTCTACACCTTGTTATCTCAGATGTTTGTTGTTGCCTTTTTTGCTTCTTTCAGACAATGTGAAGAACAAAGCCTAGTTGTCGAGATAGCCATTGAATGATTTTAAGTTTTACTGATCATTCTATAGCATAAGCAACCACATATGGAGAACAGGATTGATAGACTAGCTGTACTAGCAGCAAAAATAAGCTTCAAAGTCAATAGTCAAAACTAAAGCAATGCACATAAACAATATTAAAAATGATTTGACTGGATTACTATAAATGGAATGCTCATTTAGGGCACAAACAAATTAATCTGTCCTGGAAACAATGTTAATAAATAACTGTCGAGTTTAAAAGTTATTAAGACAGGAAAGGTGGCAACTGTATTCTTAACCCCCAAGCAAAGTTATTTTAAAAGAATATGAATTAAGTGGAGTTGATTATTCAGCCTCTTTATCCTGCTCTTGATTACTTGCTGTGCCTGCATACTGATTCTTTATGGCTCATGCACTAGAACACCTAGATCCTTCTGCACATCAGAATTCCTTTGCATTTCTTCATACAAGTGCTTTTTTATTCTTCCTGCCAAACTGAACAACTTCATATTTTTCCATATCATGCTCCATCTGCCAGATCTATCTGAAAACTGTATAACTACTTCAAAACATACTTTTCTACCTATATTTGCATCATTTGTTAATTTAGTTACCATGACTTTGTCTCCATTATCTAAGTCATTTGGTAAATTGTACAAGTCTGCTGCTCCAGCATAGACTCTACTTGTTACATCTTGCCACTTAGACAAAGACCTATTTATGTATGCAGTCTGTTTTCTGCCAGCCAATCTTCCTTCCATCCCAACATTTTACATCAATGCTACGAACTTGCATTTTCCACAATAATCTTTGATGTGACAGCTTATCAAATCCCTCCTGGAAATCCAAGTACATCCCCTCTATCCCCAGCATGTTACTCTTTCAAAGAAGTCTAATAAATTGGTTAAATATGATTTCTCTTTGATGAAACCATATTGACTCTCCCTGATTACCTTCAGTTTTTGTAAGTGTGCAGCTATAACCTCTTTACTGATCAATTCTAACACCTTGCCCATGCCAGGCATCAAACTAACTGGCCTGATGTTTCTTGTTTTCTGCCTCTCTCCTTACTTGATATATTTTCATATATTTTCTTTAGAAGTCTGAAAAACTTAGAAATCCATTAAGACAGATTTTAATGTGACAAGGCAAGAAAAGTGGACAAGTCCCAAAGGGAACCAGGAAATAATGAAGCTTTGAAGTTGCAACAACTTAAAGTCTGGGCCCCATTTTCACAAATTCCTTCAAAAATTTGTCCTTATTTGGTCAGACTTATGATTTGGACCAGCAAAATAGTGTGGATTTTCAGAGTTCACAGAGACCCAGCTACTGTAAAAATAAAACACAGCAGGAAAAAAGTAGAATTGAAGTCTGCAATTTTGATGTGCTGACTGGTGAGTCAGAATTGCTGCAAAGGTTCCACTAGTTGCTGCTATGGAAATTAACAGAGATACAAAACAGACTGGAATTTATTCTAGGCACAGTGGTGAAGCTGTAAAACTGCTCCAAAACTGAATAAGTAGCCCAAACAAATAAGAGGAGCAACCCTATTGCCAATGCTGGGAAACAGTACAACAAGGTCTACTGCATTTGAAACCTCAAGGAGGAGGAGAAAACTCAGGCAGGAGAGACTGCGGATTTTGAAGGTGTAGTTTGAAGATATAATGTCACCAACTGCACATTGTTTAGAATGCCCTTTAGTCCCAGAGTTCCTTCATTTCCTAACAAGGGCAATGGACAACAGCAGTTACCATGGCAACTATTTGCCATGGGAATGACCCTTCCTAGAGATGAAAAGGTATGAGCCAGGTATGAGATGAATAAACAACGCAATTGCGCATGTAGAAGACCTGGTTGACATAAAGAATGTGTGTGCAATGCATGTGTGGAAATTAATGAAAGTGAAAATGATTAGAACTGACACACAGTTTTAAGAATGAAGGATACATGTTGTTGATTACAGGTATTAGGTAACTTAAGTAAGTTGTAGCTACAAATAGAAGTGCATGCATTTTTTTCATGTAAAGAAGATATTTACAGAAATGCATTTGTACATATTGCCTTGCTGGCTTGACATAATGATACAACCTCTACCTCTGCTGTAAGTGCTTTCATTTAGGTTTGCAGCAGCCATTAAAAACATTGCTTGAAAAGTTGTTTTTTTTTAATCATGTAGTGGGATGTAGGGGTCACTGCCTGGGCTAGCATTTATTGCTCATCCCTAGTTTCTCCTTGAGGAGGTGGTAGTGAGCTGCTGTCTTGAACAACTGTAGTCCATGTGCTGTAGGTAGCTCCACAATGCTGTCAGAGAGGGAGTTACAGGATTTTGACGCAATGACAGTGAAGGAAAGGCGATATATTTCTGACTCAGGATAGTGAAAGTAAATGTTGATCTCTAAGAAACAGAGACAGGAAAAATTACCATGGGAATGAGGAAATGACGGAGGCATTGAATAAATATTTTGTGCCTCTCTGTACAGCACAAGACATATAATACATTTCAGAAATGGATGGTATTCTAGGGGCTAAAGGGAGTGAAGAAATTAATATCAATTGAAACAAAATATTGGAGAAAGTTAAGGGACTAACATCCAACAAATCTCCAAGAGCCAGTATCCCACACCCTAGTGTTCTAAAAGGTGTACATGTAGAGATTGTAGTGTGAATCATAGAATCCCTACAGTGTGGAAACAGGCTCTTCGGCCCAAAAAGTCCACGCCAACCCTCAGAAAATCCCACCCAGACCAATCCCGCTATAACCCACCCAATCTACACATCGCTGAACACTACAGGCAATCTTGCATGGCCAATTCTCCTAGCCTGCACATCTTTGGACTGTGGGAGGAAACCGGAGCACCTGGAGGAAACCCATGTAGACGCAGGGAGAATGTGCAAACTCCACACAGACAGTCACCCAAGGGTGGAATCGAACCCTGGTAAATTATAGTGTGTGCTCGCTATAATTTTCCAAAATTCCTTAAATTTGAGAATGGTCCCATCAGATTCAGAGTTAACAGATGTTATACTTTCAAGAAGGTAGGGAGGAGGAAAACAGGGAATTACAGGGCAGTTAGTTGAAAATCAATTGTTCAGAACATGCTGGAATCTACTTTTAAGGCAGTCTTAATGCTTTCCAAAGTCATAGCATTATTAACATAACTTAGCATGATTTTACTGAAGAGCAGTATTGTTTGACATGTTTATTGGAGTTTTTTTGAGAATCTAACTAGTAAGCTTGATAAAAGGGAATGATAGATAGTATACCTGAATTTCCAAAGAGCGTGCATTAAGATGTTGCACAAAACGTTAATAGGCACAACAAGGGCTCATTGGAGTTGGGGGTAATATATTAGTATGGATGGACAAATGATTAGTGGGCAGGAAGAACTGAGTGGGCATACTGGGGCATCTTTAACTTGACAGGTAGTGAATACTGAAGTGCCACAAGGTCAGTGCTGGGGTGTCAGCTATTTACAGCCTATAAGAATAACTTAGATGAAGAGACAAAGAGTAATGTATCTAAGTTTGTTGATACAAAGCTGGGTGGAAATGTGAGCTGTGGGGAGGCTACATAGAGGCTGAAAAGAGATCTATACATGTTAAGGGAGTGGGCAACACAATGCCAAGTGGATTACAATGTAGGGAAGTGTAAAGTTTTCATTTTGGTCAGAAGAATAGAAAACAGACTTTTTTCAAAGGTTTGAAACTTTTTAGGCATTGATTTTCAAAAAGCCTGTGTGTACTTCTGCAAGGTCTGCAGGAAGTTATCGTGCAGATACTGCATGCCATTAAGAAGGCCGGTGGCATGCTGGCCATTGTTGTAAGGAGATTAGAACACAGGAATAAAGAAGTCTTCTTGCATTTGTACAGGATTTTAGTGAGCACATATATGGCATTCTGTAAGCAGTTTTGGTCTCCACATTTAAGAAAAATATACTTGCACTGGAGATGGTACAGTGAAGCTTCGCTTTACTAAATTAGTCCCTGGGATGGGACTATGATGAGAGGTTTAGTAAATTGAACTGATATTTTCTGCTGTTGTGGCATACAAGATGCTTGAAAGATTTGATGCTGAGAAATTACTCCTTCTGGTCAGGGAATCTAAAATCGCACAGCACTGTCTCAGGGCAAAGGGCTGTTCAGTTAGGATTAAGATAAGGAGAAATATCGTCACAAAAGGGTGTAAATCTTTGGAATTTTGTGACCCAGAGCATTGTGGAATCTCCATCAATGAATATGTTTAAGGCTGGAAAGACAGGTTATTGGTCTCTAAGACAATCAAAGGAAAGGGGAGCAGGCAGGAAACTGGAGTTGAAGGCCAAGATTGTATTGACTGCATATGTTAGAACATACTCAATAGGCCATTTGGTATTACCCACTCCTATTTCTTGTGCTCTTGTATGTTATTATCCATATGTATTCAAACAGAAGTCTCTGACTGACAATGGGAGTTGAATTTTATACTCTCCCTTGGGCATGTTGGCAGGTGGAATTGTGGAAAACAAACTGGGTATCATGGGAGCAGCACACCCATTGCCGGCTTATCCTTATCTGGCCCTGGGGAGGTATTTGGACATTGGGTGGGTTGTTGCCTCCACTGGACAACCCAAGTAGCCACTTAAAGGCATCCTCTGCCACCTCCGGGACTTTTTTTTCCAGAAATGGACTAAACCACTGAGTGAAAGCTGGCGGCATGGTGACTACACTAGGGATGCCCATCAAAAAGCCCAAAGGTATTCCTCCCCCGATCCACTCACAGCGTCCAGCCAACCATAGCTCCACACCACTCTCACCAGGGGCAATTAGCATGGCCCCAACAAGAGCGTGAATTTTTGTTTACCAGGATCCATGGCTCCTCTTGCTCAAGGTATTGCCTGCAGTCTCAGCAGTGGCCATTACTTCAGGTGGCACAGCTGGATCAAGAGTTCAGTGGGCCACTTGCTTGGCTGGCACTTCTCAAATGCTGGACTTCCTCTCAGCCAGGGGCAGAGGCTCCCTCTCATAGAGACACAGAGTCCTACAGCACGGAAACAGACCCTTCAGTCCAACTAGTCCAAGCCAACCATGCTCCTGAGCTAAACTAGTCCCAATTGCCTGCATTTGGCACATATCCCTCCAAACCTTTCCTATTCATGTACCTATCCAAATGTCTTTTAAATGTTGTAACTGCACCTGCATCCACCACTTCCTCTGGCAGTTCATTGCACACACGAACTGCTCTCTGTGTAAAGAAGTTGCTCTTCCTATCCTTCTTTCAACTTACTCCTCTCACTTTAAAAATATGCCCCCTAGGTTTGAACTCCCCCACCCTAGGGAAAAGACCCTTGCTATTCACTTTATCTATGTCCTTCTTGATTTTATAAATATCTACAAGGTCAGCCTTCAACCTCCTACGTTATAGGGAAATAGGTCCCAGCCTATTCTGATAACTCAAACCCTCCATTCCTGGCAACATCCTGGCATATCTTTTATGAATCCTCTCCAAGTTAATAATATCTTTCCAATGGCAGGGCAACCAGAACTGCACACAGTCTCAAACTAACTAAAGGCTCAGCAGCTGTTAAATGAGTGCAGGATAAGTCAAACAAGTACATGTGGCTTTTATACCAGGCCTTGTAAAATTCAGCCCAATTATCCTGTCTTCTCTTTCCAGATGCAAAACAAAACGCCACTTGCAACACACTGAACCCTATTGCTGTTGAAATCAGTTACTTTAGCAAAGACCTAAGTTGAATATGGCTTCTTCAGCATCCACATGTAAAGCACTTACCCTGGGCTGATACTTTGTCTTTGTTGCACAGGTAATATCAGGGCAATAAAAATCAGTTGCCTTTTCTGGACAATGGGTGATTTGCTCTTGTAAAACAGTTACAAGTTAAAATGGTTGAACGTCCCAAGGATAATTGTAAGTCACTGCTTTTATGTTATTCATCAGCCACGAATCTTCCTTTTAAGTGAGGCGCAACACTTTCTTTCAGCTATACCATGCTAAGGTAAGGAGAAAATACTAGAAATAGAGATTCTATTTCATTACCAGTGCTGTACCCAATGTCCAATAGATTCTTCAGCAACAGCTAATGGTTTTAGTAGCCAAAGTATATCAAACTAGCAGGAAATTTTATTCAAGGTAAATGTAACCATGCTACTCTAAAAGGTTATACACAGTATGTATTCAGTAGCTCATTCATTTTTGTGACAATACAACATAATGAACACAAATATTTTTAAAGACAGAATCAAGGGCAGAATCTTATATGCATTGAAGTATTGTCCTTACCTTTACATCGTTAACATTCATCCTTGTTCCTTCCTTCCCGACAAAAATGTCATCAATATCCACCAGGATGTACCTTTCCAAAGAGAGTGACAATTTCTTCCCTGAAAGGAAACCGATTGCATCCACAAAAATAAGTTTGTGCAGCCAAAAATTCAGATTGTTGCCAAAGAGAATTCGCTGAATTCCATCATATAGCCCCAGATCCTGAACAACCGTGGCGTGCAGAATTTCTTCCGTGATCGGATGCGGAATGTTTTCAGTGGATCTTGGTTTGGCCAGCAACACAGGCTCGTAGGTAGAGTGATTGGACTGGAACACAGTCCAGTCCTCTCCTGGCAATGGGCCTCTCTCAACTTCTTTAGCTTTGGTGATGTGCAGTAAAGGTGACCGTGGGTTTATACAACAGTCCTTAAGCGCAAGGTTGGTGTGTAAGTTTAAGGGAAAGCCCTTCAGCTGTGAGCTCAATAAACTATTTTCATTAGCTTTGTGGAATGCTATAATGCCAACATTGTATTCCATACAATATTTATCCAGCAGCTCTCTATTCCAGGAGTCCATATTCACATATTTCAAAATGTTTTCATATATAATAAGTGCATATCTTCCCCGGTCCTTGTTTGTAAGGGCAGGGATGTCCCCTTTGCCAGGCGCAATTTCAGTGTGGTGCTGAAAATGGCTTGATTCTAAAATTGCCACAATCTCTTGCCCAAGCTGTGAATATTGACTCTCAACAAACACCAGAGCCATAGGGTCTGCTCTCGATGTGTCAATGGGCTTTGCAGTTTTCATTTCAAACAATCTGTATGGTAGGAGTTTGAGATCTCCACAATCTTGTTCTGGAGTTGGCTTAGAAAGTTCCAGCTCTTGTTTGTAGCCAGAATACAGGTAATAAGCTGATATAATAACACTCACCATGCAAAAGGCGGCTAGTAAGATTACCATCCTTCGCAAATGCCTCCGAAACTTAATGAAAAAATTCATGTTTTGTTTTATCACCTTTTCCAGTTTTTTGTTCCCTTCTATGATTCAACAGAGGGCAGAATACAAACAACTTTTGCCAGGATGTCACCGCAGCTCATGTAACCATTGCAGAAAAAATTACTGTTGTTCTTCATCAAAGCTGACAGGGTGAAGCACTTGGCTCGGCTCTCTTCTGGGTTTCTTCAGCCGATTATACCAAAGATTATTGGTCATATTTAGTTGAATCTGGACATTGTTCCATCTTCCTTTGGAGAAGTACCAAACCTGGGCAGAAGCACCTTCACTGCTGAAAATGTCTGTTAGGAAAAAAGAAGTATTAAAAAAAAAGTTAGGCAGAACAAGCTATTTTGATAAAGCACAAGTACTCCAATTTTTGCCTGATGTAGGCCAATTAGGAACCAGCAAAAGTCTATAAAACACACTTACTCTTCCCACAATATGCCAAAGAGATTACTTTTAACACCAATTTAACTTTACATGCAGTGATTTACCACTATTTTTCCTCAAATTGAGCAATTAAATTGCTTAGTTTTGTAAGGAAGGAAAACAGCATTGCCTTCTGATCATTGTGAAAGTGTTTCCATCAAAGTGCATCCCTTTGAAATTGTACGTTTAAGTGTGTTATTAATGTTTATAAACAATGCCCTTATAAATAAAGTTGCTTTTTTCTCTTTATTTCTCAATTTTTTTTTCAAAGTCAGGCACAAATGTTAGTCCTAACACTTTTTATGAGAAGATATTAATAGAATAAAGAAAATGCACAGCATTAAAGTTACAGCAGGTCACCCACTTGAGGGCATCAGGATTTTAACTACTTTCATTTTTGTCTTAGATGATTCTGACACGAGTAGGTTTTATATATGCTTAATTTCTTCACATAAAGATATGATTAAAGTCATAGACTCATTATGGCATTGATAATGGGGCTTCATTCATGTAAGGAAGACTGCTATTGGAAGATGGGTTGCATGAAGGGAGTTAATATTTGGAGACAAATCAAGCGAGAAGACTGATAATTGTAACTAGGATTAAAACGGATGCTTATCACATGTTTCTCATTTCCCTCATAAATCTTTCAATGATTATTTTTCACATCTAACATCTAACTTTGCTGACCTTGCCCTTCTTTTGAATGATAACCAGACTGCCAATCACAACAGGAATTTAGCTCCTACTTTTTTGTAATTTTTTTCCTCTCCATTAGTATCTATCTCTTAGCACAGATATTTACCCACTTTTGGTAGTGGTCTTGTTTTGTATTTGCTATTTACTCCATATATAATTTGAGCTTTGAGGAAAATAAAGTCGATCATTACTTCTACTTACCAGATCAATCATTCAATAAAATTAAGACAAAATATAGGCCCGGATTTTCCACTGGCCTGAGAATCTTTATTCCAGCACAGATGGGAGTTACAAGTAGTGATCCTGCATATCCCTCATCATAGCCCACTACAAAAAAGTTGCCCAAGAAACTGAAGATTCCGCTGGACAATTCTTCTATGCCTGGAGTAAAAACCGAAAGAACTGCGGATGCTGTAAATCAGGAACAAAAACTAAGTTGCTGGAAAAGCTCAGCAGGTCTGGCAGCATCTGTGAAGGCAAAAAACAGAATTAACGTTTTGGGTCCAGTGACCCTTTCTCAGAACCGGATCACCGGATCCAAAACGTTAACTGTGTTTCTTCCGTCACACACAAACCACCAACAATAATCCCCCAAGAGCTTAAAACTGACATCCATCAGAACCAGACCACCCTTTCCTCAGCTCCACACACAACCACTGCTTCCCTGCTTCTGGAGCTGATATCCTGTCCCCTTTCCTCATTCCATGTCCAACTGCTCCCTTCACCTGCCAATGGATACCTTCATCCCTTCACCCTCTCCACATCTACCTCTCATTCCCCACCACTGACACATTTATCCTTTCCCCTGTCAGAACCACACCCACCCCAGACCTGATTCCCATCCTCCCCATCCCTGCTGGATATGATTTCTCCCATCTATTCTGACCTACCTAAGCTTCACTTACCTGGTCCCCTGACCAATTTGCACCCGAACACTTTACCAACTTAGCAATCAACCCTTTCCTACTTTGCACCATATTCAGCATCCTGCTTACCTGGTGCCCTACTCCATACCCATTTGGCATCCTAATCCCTGGCCCCCTCCCCCTTACCAAGCTGACAGACTATACAGCTAGCACCCTACTTACCTGATCCCTCCCCCACCCTGCCTATCTGCTACATTACTCTCCCAGCACCCCAACATCACGCTAATTTTATACATTATCATTTGACAGCAGCTTTTTAAAAGGAGCTGCCTGTGAATCTAGGCTTTTAAATATCAGAATGCAACAGCTGACTGCTGTGAAAGGGGAGCGTGTTTTGACTCCCCCTAATAGTTCGGGACAAGAAATAACTGTCAGAATGGAAGGACGGCTCCACATTGCTGAAGCAGCCCTTACTGCAAACTCCTTGCACAAATGCAGCTCCCTCCTTTCATAAAAAAGGGAGGAGTGGAGTGGCAATCTGCTGGGACTGCCAGTCCTTGGAAAAATCTGACCCATAGTTTACCAGCTTCACAAAGAGGACTTCAACAATTCCAAATAATAATGTGATGCAATGAACAAGTAATGAACCACAGATTCTTCACAACCTACATGGCAAATAGAGGTTTAAGTATGTTTCCTTTGTCCTGTGATGTATGGGTTGTGAAAAGTATGTACATTTTCTTTCATACAGAAACAGACAGAAGACATGAAACTGCCAAGAGCTACTGCACTGAAGGTGATCTCAACATGACATCCCTGTTACAAGGGCAAAGTAAAGGTTGTTTGGTGTGCATGAGAAACTGAAGAATCCTCAATTCAGATTCATATGAAATGTGGGCATGGTTTTCCCATTTTTTTCTATTAATCGAGGCGCATGCGCTTCGTAGCAATTAACATGTTACCCCCACCAGAGAGGTAATTCACTTGAATATCTCAAAAGAGATGAAGTATCTGGCTTTAACACAGGCCTTACCACTGGTGACATGGGTCACAAGATGGCCTATAAGAGGTGAGCAGCCTCTGGGTCCTAAGGTCTGCTGGTCAAGGCTTCTACTGTGGGGGGGGGGATCCAGTGGGGACAAGGTAAGTTTATTTTAAGTTCTTCACATAGGATTGGGGATTTGGGGAGGGGGTAATTGGTGACAACAACAGGGAGGTGCCCATTGTTTCCCAGTTGAGGCGCTAGCCCACTGGGTAGACAGACGATTGTGGAGGCAGTGAGATGAGGCCCTTATATGGTTTTTAACTCACCACTTAAAAGCCTTGATGGCAAGTCAAGAAAGTTGCCCATGGACCTTCTCCAAAAATCCTAACTGTAGAGGTAGTGAGAAGGGAGTGAGGGTAAACTCATCCAATTATTTCCCTTTCTTTCTACGTCTCTCACCACCTCCGAAGATGGCAAAATTCTGCCCAAAACCGCACTGCCAGCCCCATTTCCAAATTTCCATCTGAGCTTTCAATAAAGTATAAATATTTCCAGATTCTGAAGGAAGTATTTCTATATTTTCCCATCACAGTCAGCTGACTTGGACAACTAAGTTAAATGCGTCTCATGACAACTATTTAAAAGCAATCTGCTATTTACATTCATTTCTGTCATCAAGCACCAAATTCAATAATCCTCCTTATAAATGTAAGAGGGAGGGAAACAGACACAATATTAAGGAAAGACAGGCCAGATATAGTAACCGTTCAAAGTCCATTAAACCCTTGTAATAAATCACTCTGACATTCCTGTTCACTCAGGAGTCACTTGGTAAAATTTTCTTCTGTGAGCCCTGTGTAAGGAAACCATAAAACTGATGATAATGACTTGGTCCAAGATATGGTTACAAAGAAACGCTGATTTCGCAAGTGAGCAATCTGAGTAAAGAATGCTTCCTGCAGGGAACGCAGGTAGGGAAATACATTTTGACAACTTCTTTGCCAGTTTTTTTTTCACGTGAACACCATTTCATGCTGGGAGTCCTCAACTGCAGAAACTGCCTGATAAAAGACAAATTAAATCGTCAGCAGAACATTGGAAGGCCTCAACACTGACTTCAGCCTTATGCAGGCTCAAGGTATCAAGTCAAATACACAGAAGGAAATGGTCTGCTGATTGCTCCCTACCACCATCCCACAACTGGTGAATCAATATCTCCTTCAGATGAAATCCTGTTTGGAGAAAGCACTGACTGTAACCGGGTTTTATCTCCTCTCACTCAAAAGCATCACTGCCAGATCGAGGAACTTACAATTGAAAAGGTGGGGAGGGAGACAGTAACAGCCATACCCCTTCCCTTCTTGCCACCCACCTCCAACAATCTCCCTGCAGGCCTTCCCACCCTCGTCCCACATTACTCAGCTGTGGTCTAAGTCACTCCATAATCTTGGAATTCCGGTGCCTGTCCCTCCACCAGCAGCTTTCACTTCCCCAGTCGTGCTGTTGAGCATAAGATATTGCCTGCTGCTAGCCTCACTACTGTTTGACTGACTTACTTGATTTGATTGGATTTATTTTTAATCACATGTACCGTGATACAGTGAAAAATATTGTTTTGCATGCTATTCAGACAAATCGTGCCTTTAATAAGTACACCAGGGTAATAGAACAGACTACAGTATATAGTGTTACAGTTACAGAGAAGGTGCATAAAAAGATCAACTCTAATATACGAGAGGTCCATTCCTAAGTCTGATAACAGCGGGGGAGAAGCTGTTCTTGAATCACGCATTTTCAAATTTTTCTATCTTCTGCCCAATAGAAGAGGGTGGAAGAGGGTATAACTGGGTGGGAGGGGTCTCTGACCCCGAGGTAGTGAGAAGTGTAGGCCGAGTCAAGGACATGTAGGCCGCGTCATGGACGTGTAGGCCGCGTCAAGGACGTGTAGGCTGAGTCATGGAAGGATGCCTGGTTTTTGTGATGGACTGGGCCACATTTACAACTCTCTGTAACTTCTTGCGGTCTTGGGTGGAGCAGTTGCCATACCAAGCTGTGATGCATCTGGATAGGATGCATTCTATCGAGCATCTATAAAAATTGGTAAAAGTTATTGTGGACATGCCGAATTTCCTTAGCCTTCAGAGGAAGTAAAGACATTAGTGTGCTTTCTTGACCATTGCATCAACATCCATGGTTCAGCAAACCTTCATGGAATGAGGCAACAGAGATCCACCACCTTCCTTTGTATTGTGCGGCACTAGAAACTTCCAAACTTGAACAATGTCAGAACAGTGGTCAAAACTGGGCATCCACAAGGTTATGTGGACCATCAAAAGCAACTGAATTGTATTCAATTAGGTCTGTAACATCATGGCCCAGCCTATTCTTCATTCTCTCATCAGGCAGGGAACATCCCTGATTCAAGGAAGAGTGTGTGGAGTGGGGCTAAGGGGGTTAAAAATGCCAGATGCAGCAGCAGACACACCTAAAAATGAGGTGGCAACCTTGCGAAGCCACAACACAGGATGACTTGCATTCCAAGCAGCATAAACAGCAAATGATAGACAGGCTTAAATGGTCACACAACTCACAAATTAGGTTGAAGCTCTGCAGGCCCATTACATCAGCTTGAAAAGTGACGAGCAACAGAGGACAACCAGTTTCACAAATAACCTCATCATCAGTGGTGGAAATCCAAGCACATCAGTGCAAAATACAAGGCTGAAAACTTCTGCAACGATCTTCAGCCATCAGTACTGGGTGGATGGTCCTCCTTCTAGTCTAGTCCTTCTTCTAAGGTCCCCAGCATCACAGTTGTCTGTAATCCATCAATTCCATTCACAACATGTGGTAGCAAGATACGAATAAAAGCAATGGCTACTGAAAAGGGTCTGGGCTATGACACCATCCTGCTGAGCCGCTACTGCAGCTGGGGCCAGTCGTTCAAGAAGGCAGTTCAACAGTATTTTCTCAAAGGCAGTAAAGACCGGTCTTGCCATCAATGCTTACACCCCATGATAGAAGAGAGAAAAACCTAGATTCAGCACTCAATAATCTCACTGTTCAATGTTCTGCAAGAGTTAGCACCGTCTGTTCCCTGCTTCACAATTAATATCCAGGAAAAGTTGCTAATTGGGCAGGGGATATGGTATTTCCATACTTGTTTAAACTGTGTTGCATGATTACTTCCAAAGTGTCGTTCTTCCTATTTACAAATGTCACATTCTTTTCTGCAGATTTTATTGTGATCAGTAGCTGTAGGCACTTTATGTGTGGGTATATAAATATATTTAAAACTTGAAATGAACGCCACTTTGGTCTGGATTTGGTGTCAGTCAAGGACAGATACAGCTGGTGTCTTTATGCACTGGCCCATTCCCAAGATGGTTAGCCTCATGGGCTGATGCAGTGATCTTTGACTTATATGGCTAGAATAAATAACTTGTTAAAGAAAAAGAAAATCTGCATTTGTCTTAGAAATAGCAGTGGAATAATTGCAGTGGACAGTTTTTAATAGTTTAATAGGACAAATTCTTCAAACACACCCAAAAGAAGCTTCTTCAAAGGTTGTTCTAATGTTTATTGGACACAGACCATCCAATGTTAAGACTACCTTTTCTTGACTCTCTCTCATAACCGATATATCATAATTCAAGCACCAGTCACAATAGCTGGACAATGAACTGAATACCGAATGTGCAATGTTCGAAAGTTGGAACAAAATTTAGTACAGCATTATACTTACAGGATATTATTGAAATACACCACATGTGCTGACAGTGGCATCAGGACTTGTAAATAGCAGGTGCAAGGACACTGCACACAAAACTCAATAGGTTCATGAAAAAATAAAGGAATACCGCTACGGTGATTACGGATGACTGCATCATAGAGGTGACGGAATTAACCCTTCACTCAGGTTTAATACAACCTCAATTTCGCACAGATGATGGCTAATATTCTCTTTCAGCACTAGAGGGCAACTGTTCCTAATGTTAGACTGAGTGCTATGAAGGAAATAACATTTGTAACCACAGCAGAGTGAGAGGCAAAAATAAACTGCCCTTTCAACTTTTAGAAATTAAAAAAGAAACAAAACAAAGTTTTCGTCAACATAGCATTCTTAAAACTTCGATCGACACTGTGCAGTTTCTTCTTAATGGTAACTATATAACGATCCGGTACACTGACAATACTAATTTTCATTCTCTGGTCTTTGCAAACTTTGTTTCATTAGCATTTTTTATGTTTAATAGAAGTTGCTTGAACGAGTTTAAACTGGGGCCACAGTACAATGCAGACAACCAATATCTAATCATTTCCAAACATAGTTAAGGCTAATTTGCATTATCTGAAAAGTAATTATTTTTATAATTAATAAACTGCTTGCAGTTTTTTTACATTTCATATCAATTTTCACATTCCTTTCTTTAAGTAATTAACCCATACTTAAATGCTTAGGCACCACTGAATCTCTTGAAATGGCTACTTAAAGACTTACATTTTTCTGTTCTACTTAATGCCACATTGCTTACTTTGAAATGCAAATGGTATTGTTATGGTGACAAATCACAACAGTCATTTTACACAGAAAAAATTTCTGTAAATTGAAGATTAAATAAATGACCACATAATCCATTTCAGTGCTGTTGGCTGAGATGAATGTTGGCCAGAAACAAGATTTATGATAAACCACTCTGCAGCCCGGAAAATACCATGCAGATCTCATTCTATGCTAAATACTAAACTTATGTGGCGTAGATCCTGGTGTGGAGCTTAAATCCACAACCTTCTCACTCGGACATATAACCATCACCAAGTGAGCCAAGTTTAACCTTGAATACTGGAACAACTTGACTCTTGATAAATTTATATTTCCACCAGAAAATAATTTCTCTTCAATTATTTGGCATTTTGCTATAGACTCCAATTTTCTTTTACCAAGCTGCTCTAAACTCTAAAGAGTGTTCAGAAACTAATTTCCTCTTCTTATAGAGAAAGCATATTAGCTGATCCAGTCTGAGAAAGATGCAGAGGTTATTTCCTATGACGGGTTAACATTCATGTACTTTATAGCTTACAGTTCGCCGTTCTGCCCACAAAGCCATTGTGATCAACTGCAGAGTGTCTGTATTCTCACTGTTAAGAACAGCTAAAGAGCCCTACCGACATTTAACATACTCTTTACTAAAGTTGCATTGAAGGCAACTTTAATGCAATTCACATAAAACTACATTCCCACTTTCAATTCATGTGTAAATCCAATACAGTAAATGTTTTTATTGTCTAGTTGGTTCCATTAAATATGAAAGTCTCCTTCTGTCAACAGTTTTGTTTTGACAGAGGTCCTTAAGCAATATGATGTACAACACTTGCATAACTGCTGAAACTCATTTATCTGCTATTTTAATGGAAGCATTGACAAATGTAAAGTAAATAGGGGAATAACTAATCTGGAACAGCAGAGGCAACCACTTGAGATAAACAAGTACAAGTTACCATAGTGTATTTTCAGCGTCTTTATGTTTTAATAAGAGAGTTGAACAATGCTACATTGAAACTAATGTTGGCAATAGATGATGTTGTGCTGAAATAGTAGTTCATGGGAGCAAGTTAAAAGATGCCTTAATTATGACAATATTTCTGGTAAATTGGAGAAGAGCTAGGAGTCTTTATTGTCTCATAATGGCATGCAAAAAAAATCTCTCTTTAGATGCAGCTTACATCATCCATTAAAAAAATGTTGGATTGGACCATGCAGGTGACTCAATGTGTTTACGCGTATTTTTAGGCCAGGATTTCTCCACTTTACCCTCCCTCAATTTAAAAAGGTTCCACATATAGTTATCTGAATCTCCCTCTCGGAAGTCCCACTTCAAGCTCTACTCTCGAGACAGTTTTCATCATAAAGAAACTGAATGCCGTAATCAAAAGCAACATACCTGTGATCTGCACTGCCTTTACCCACTTATTCTCACCATCCCACCCCCAGCTCCCACCACACCAGTAGTGTTAACAGCATCCGACATCAAATTTGAAAGGAAAAGAATCAAGTTGAAACTGTGAGGGAAATGTATTGTACTCTGGCACTGTTGACAGATTCAATGGGCTCAGCACAGAGATACTGTTGATCAAAACAGATTACCCCTGGTACACCAAATGCTGTGACATACGCTTTGAGGGTTACTCAGCCAGTTGGAATATATGGTTTGGTACAAATCCTTACACTTTATTCAGATCCCGCAGAATGCTTTTTTTAGGCTTGCAGTCCCCACTTTTGGCTAAACCTATTATTGTTATTACTTTTGGACACTTTAAGCCATGAAAAATCAAATTTGGCTGTGGGTGTTGCACAAATTGGTCCCCAGCCTCCAAAAGAGTGAAGAGTTAAATTATCAATGAGCCACTAGGAACAAACTGTCAATGCATTCAAATGAAGCAACCCCGCAACATTCCAAATGAGCATTATTGTCCAAAATCTGAGGAGCAACCGTATCTTTCCTGACTTATACATGCTGTGCAATAAAGCCATTTGATTGGTGATAACGCCATTGATAATGAAAACTGCCATAAACCAGTCTGTGTCATCATGACGTAAATGGCACATCGCTATTTTTCACCCAAAAGGCAACAATGTCCCATGAAAACTCATGTAACATTCCACGAAGGGCAGGACATGAAGTTCCAAAACAATTTTTAAGGCTATGAGAAATGCTTATTAGGCGGAAAAACACTTAAAATTGCCAAAGAATAGACATGCTAATTTCAATTGCATGGTGCTGCAAAAATTCAAACTTAAAATACAAATATTAAGTATAGAATATAAAGATAATTAAAGCTATTTGAAAGGTATGGTCTTCATAGTTCATGGAATCCCTACAGTTTGGAAGCAGGCCATTTGGCCCATCGAGTCCACAGTGACCTGTTGCAGTGCAACCCACCCAGACTGACCCTATCCCCATAAACCCCCATTTCCCATGGCTAATCCACCTAGCCTGCACGTCCCTGGACAGTACGGTGCAATTTAGCATGGCCAATCCAGCTAAACTGCACATCTTTGGACTGTGGGAGGAAATCGGAGCACCCAAAGGAAACCCATGCAGATAATGTGTAAACTACACACAGACAGTCGCCTAAGGGTGGAATCGAACCCAGGTCACTGCAGCTATGAGGCAGCAGTGCTAACCACTGAGCCATTGTGTTGTCCTTTAGGGAAGACCATCACATTTTCAGGCAACCAGTTGCTACCAATTCAGCAACCAGTTGCCTTATAATAAGGTGTTCTCGCCAGAGTTCCTAGAGGAGTGGTAATGGGTAGTAATTCCTGTCATTGGTTTAAATTCATCAGTTGCACGGGTTTTAGCCATATTCAAACTTGTGGGGGGAAAGGGCAACAGGATCATGCCTTACCATCTGCCTAGTCAGTGCTCTTCGAATATCTTCATAAATTTCCGGACCCTGATCCTTAGCAGGCAAGACTTCAACTATGTTATAATTCATTTTTGGTACATAATCTGTTTTATGATAGGGAGGGGAATTATCCCAATCTCCCAATAATACTCAGACTTTCAGAGGAAAATAAATCTTCAAATATTGTTGTTGGAAATTTTATCTTTCAAAATATGCATATTATCTATCATCAGGATCATAAAACATAATGTGCAGTCTATAAAAGTGTTATTTTCAATAAGGTACCCGACCAGTGTTCTGAAACTGATCACTAAGATAAGGATTATTTTGTTTGAGAAATGTGTGTCAAAATGTACCTGGAGCTCCTAGTAATATATATTACAATAGCACCACTTCAGCAAAGAAATGATTTAAACAGTCTGATTTTAATCATACACCATTTTTGCATTGCCTGAAATCATCTTTTCTAAGCTTCAACACAAAAGAGGATTATGAAGATTTGCTTGCTTTCTGTCATTTTAATATTTCCTCCTGCTGAATCAACAGGAATCAATTGAAGCCGGTGACCATCAAATGCTGTGACAAGCACTTTCAAGGTTACAGACGTGTGTAAAGTGTGGTTTGGTACAAAAGATGTTTGTTTGTCCAAACTGTAGTAACTATGTGCACTGCAGTGCACAATCACTGAGGGGAATGATCATATACTGAATAGCATTAACCATTAAATTTTAAATGCAAACTGTACTTTCTACAATATTAGGCATGTACTTATTTTTCAACACTATATTTTTTGGATTGAAAATTTCGCTGGCCTTTATCTTGAACTTTACACCACTTAAATTGCAGTACCATGAAAACAGTACCATTGTGTTCAATTCTTGAAAATGCGGTAGAATTTAAGTAATTATATATAATTACACTTTCTTAAGAATGCTGCATTTAGGATTGCTAATTAAAAATTAAATAGTGCATTAATGTTATATTAAACATATTTATTTCCTTTTACCTTCTTTCAACTTCACCACTGCAACTGCATTTTTCTATTACATTAAACAAAAGAGGAAAAGTACTTACAAAGGTGTTTAATACAAATAATTCGAGGAAAGCAGAACATCCATTGCTGAGGCACAGTTGCACTGTTTGAGAGATTCAGAGCTCTCCTTTTGTTGCGATGCTGAGATAAGTGATCAACAGCAGTTTCCAAGGTCTTCAGGAAATACCCCAAAGCATTTAAACCTTACACTTAATTATTGAGCTCACCACATTTCACAGCGAAACTGCCACTTTATGCTCTCTGCTCAAACAGCTGCAAATAGAAAGCCCTTAACATCTCACAACTCCAGTGATTTGACGCTTGCTAACTCAGTCACATTCTACACCGTCCCTCTTTAAGACTCACCCAGCTGGAATGATTTAGTGTTCTATTCACGATTATGTTCATTGCAACCTCTTCTTTGACACAAGGATTATAGCAGGGCACATTTTGCAGCAAAACAAGGACCACTTCATCACGAAAGAACAGCAACTGCAGTTATCTCTCCTTCAGTTGAAGCAAGTCTATCGCAGCTACATGGAAGTCAGTGGAAATAGCTGTAAAACAGTATGATTGACAGAAACAGCCAATTCTCCCAGCTAATCATTGTAAAGACCTTCAAGGACTAGGAGCCATTTTGGTGTCATCCAGATAGTGGGTTGTTACACATGAATACATTCTGTTCTGAGCTAATTCAGTGTTCTACTGAATTCCACTCACAGTCAAGTGATTGATTGGAAACTCCCGAAGGATCTTCAGATCTGCCACAGTGCACTTGCGCAAGGAAATGCCATCCTTTCAGCATCAGGCTTATGACAAGCACGGGAGTAAAATATCACATGTTAGCACAGACGCTGAGAACTAAAGATGTCACCAGCAAGTAAACCTTTACTTTATTAAAAGGAGGACTCAATATGCATAGATAATACATGTTCTGTATCCAGCCCTTTTAGGAACACAAGAAAATAGTTGGCAAATCCAGTGGGTATCCTGTTTTGTGCTAATATCAAGGATTCAACAACCTCACACAGTAAAATCATGTTTCGGAGTTGAAAGCGGCACACATGTTCTTTTTAGTCATTTATGATAAAGCAAAAGGATTTGCAAGGGACATAATATTTCCAATAATTGCTTTAAAAATACTGATGTCAGTTTGTGTCAGAACTGAAATTTCTGTTTGGCTTTAAGCTCTTTTAAAAAATCCTTTGCACAATGCAGCATATTTAAAATGCCAGTCTGGAAATGAAAGTTAATATACATTTTATACAGAGCAGAGGAAAGGCGCTTCATTCAGTTTTGTTCACTTAAAAAATTGTAGCCATCTGATGTTCTGAAAGTATCAATACAAATTTGCACAGTTAAAATAGTGTGCTACAGGTAGCACTTAAAATTAGATCAAGTGGCACGGTGAGAACTATTTTTAATCTTACTGCAAAGTCACAGAAACTAAAAGGAAGAAAGGTTTACCCAAAACTTTCAATTTGAGAATGTCAATACCACAGTGTGTACGGAAATTAGAGGAGATACATAACGTTAATTGAGTACTGTAGACTATCTTTGGTCCCTTCACCATATTGAAAAATGAGGGAAACAGATGCAAAAGATTCCTTTCCGTAAGTCAACAATTTGTCTGTGAACTGCTGAAGTTCTGTGAGATTTGCCTCCAGCAGACTTTTTGTATCTGATGTGACAATGTTTATGTAAGGTCCTACAAAATAAAGACTAGACATGGGTAAAGTAGCATGGTCAGCATGGTGGCACAGTGGTTAGCACTGCTGCCTCACAGCACCAGGGACCCAGGCTCGATTCTAGCCTTGGGTGACTGTCTGTGTGGAGTTTGCACGTTCTCCCTGTGACTGCATGGATTTCTGCCAGGTGCTGCAGTTTTTTTCCACAGTCCAAAAATGTGCATGTTAAATGGATTGGCTATGCTAAATTATCCCGAAGGGTCTAGGGATGTGCACGCTATTTGGATTAGCCAAGGTAAATGCAGCGTTACGGGGAAAGGGTGGGTCTGGGTTGCATGCTGTTCAGAGGGTTGATGCAGACTCAACAGGCCAACTGGCCTCTTTCCTCATAGGACAGGTTCTATGATGCTATGAAAGATTCAACAGACATTCATTACAATTCCTAATGTATATATAGTTTCATTTCAGCTTTTGGGTTAATATTATGCTATTTGGTTATAAAGAATAGCATGCTTTCATCAGTATGCCATGTTTCAAGTGGTCGCAATTAAGGTAGATCCGAGACCTTTATACCTTCAGGTCACATGCTTTGACGCCTTGAAAATACCATATCATGAGTTTGTTTCTTTACATTTGCTGCATACTGTGATTCAGAACACAATACCCTGAAACTGTACTATGCAACTCAAACTTCACCCAAAAATAAATGGAGCTTAGATATAAAAGGGACTTTAACTGTATTTCTGTTGTACTTACAATGATAGAACTGGAACTGATCCAAAAAAAAATCCACATAAAGTTTGAAAGAAAATTCAAAACAATATATAAAATGTAAAACCATTATCTTTCCTCGAACAGAAGCGGCAACACACCAATTCACGGTGACTCTCAACACTCACAATGAAACACGCATTAACATAACAGGCCAACTGAAGAGAAGATAATGCATACTGGTAGTTTAAGCATTCAGAATGTCCAAGTTCCTCTGGCAACATATATTTTCTCATTCATGTTTTAGACTGGTTTGTGATTCTAGACATTCCATTTTCCTTCCATCACATGGCTGACCAGGAATCCCTCCAGTTCTTACACTGGCCACCGGCACCTAGTGGATGAATTTATTGGTTGGGAGTCAACCTGTTTCGCTGCTAATGAATATAAATTCCTTGGCCATCAAAGAGCTGGTCCTGAATTCAGAGTTTCTGACTCAGAGGCAAGAACACTAACCATTACGCACAAGGTCTCCTCACTTTAAATCTTATACATCCACCTGTATTAAAATTATTTAAACTATTTCTAAAACATTTGTACCCTTCCATCTCCAAATCCAGCTTTAATGTACAGTAATGAAATGTCAAATTATTGCTTTTACTCAAAATAAATATTGCTGTCTTCAGACTGATTTAAATCTAAACATGGTCAAACAATGATTTTGTTTGTATTAATTTCTTTTTCATATAAATAAAAATGCATGAAAGAGCATGAATGAAACATAGGTGAAAAGTAACTTCAAAGATATTTTAACATCAATATTCTATCATGTTCTATACAGGCAGAAAAAATTCTCAAAGTTGTCAGTGTGAAGAATCAAACTGTAGCATGGACGCTTCTATAAGATCAAAACCAACTTGTGCAAAAGTTAATAAAATTGAATACTAATATTGAAGTTTCTAAGTTATAATTTAAAATGATAGCACGGCAATAAGACAAACATTTTCTTTTGAAATATAACTTTCAATTCAAAGAGTACCTAAAAAATAATTCATGTTCATAAAATTCAGATGCATGTGGAATTAATGAATTGATGATAGATTGGCTAAAAGTATTATGATGTGTATAAATCTGTGCCAGACACTTATCAGAAATAGTGCAGTGAGAAAGCAAAGTTTCAGCACCGACCTCTACCAATTTTGTATTTACCATTTTTATATACTGATAAAGGGTTGAATGACCACAAGGCAAGCAAGACAATAAGTTAATAATATGTTGCAATGTTATAATCACCAGAGTACTGAACAATGTTTACTTGTGATGAACTTCTGGCCTAACAATCTCGGTGGAACTGAGCAGCCTTCATGCGAAACCATTCTGACTGATAAATTCTGTTATGTCTTTAGTCCAAAGTAAACACTCAAGTGTTTTGACGCCATGGGTTCAACCTTGAGGGGATAGTAACTTTAATCTCTGTGCTATAAACAGATTCAGGCTGGATATTTCTTCAATGCGCAGAATGCAAATTGTAAATGTGCTCTTTATAAAATCAGTTTTACAACTGTCACACACAGAACACTGAAGAAATCTTTCCTTTAAATAATTTTCTTGGAAATAAACTTAGAAGTGGAAGAATCTAGGACCAGAGGGCATAATCTCAGAATAAGGGGTTGCATGTTTAAGACAGAGATGAGTAGGAATTTCTTCTCTCTCGGATGGGAGTGAATCTGGGATTCTTTACCATGGAGGCTGTGAAGTTGGGTCATTAAGAATATTCAAGTCTGTGACAGACAGATTTTTAAACAGTAAGGGAATCAAGGGCTATGTGAAAAAGGCAGGAAAGTGAAATTGAGGACTATCAGATCAGTCACAATCTCAGTAAATAGTGGAACAGACTCAGTGGGCTGAATGGCCTATTTCACAGCTACTTCTGGAATGCTGTGCACAATTCTAGTCACCCTGCTATGGGAAGAGTGTTGTTAAACTTGAGAGGATGCAGAAAAGATTTACAAGGATGTTGCTGGGACTGGAAGGTTTGAGTGAGAGGCTGAACAGGCAGGGGTTTCTTCCCCTGGAGCGTTGGAGGCTGAGGGGTGACCTTGTAGAGGTTTATATAATTATGAAGGGCATGGATAGGATCTTTTTCCTAGGGTGGAGACCAAAACTAGAGGGCATAGGTTTAAGGTGGGAGGGGAAAGATTTGAAAAGGATGTGAGGGGTAACTTTTTCATGCAGAGGCTGGTGTATGTATGGAACGAGCTGCCAGAGGAAGCAGGTACAATTACACCATTTAAAAAGCAGCTAGATGGGTATATGAATAGAAAGGGTTTAGAGGGAAATGGATCAAATGCTGGCAAATGGGACTAGGACTGGTTAGGATATCTGGTCGGCACGGATGAGTTGAACCAAAGGGTCTGTTTCTGTGTTGTATGACTCTAACTGAAAGGGAAGATTTCCTGCTCTGTGGATTATTCAGGTTTATTAGATTTCTTGAGCTCAGTGAATAACAGAAAACTGGGGGAAGTTAGTGTGCTGTCTGTAAAGAAACACAACAAATTTTCATTCTAGTATATTAAAATCCTCTGTGACATTACCACAAATATGGACATTTTGATCTCCCTTCATTTTTTCTGTATTTGCTTCACAAAACTTTATAGAACTGTGGACTAAGAAGCATTCTCAGCAATATTACCAGTCCCTATTTCCAGTCCCTATACACTTGCATTTCCCATGCAGATGGCCTAAAGGCTCTCTGCTTCTTCCTGTCCCGCAGGCCCGACCAGTCCCCCTCCACTGACACCCTCATCCACTTAGCTGAACTCGTCCTCACCCTTAACAACTTCTCCTTCAATTCCTCCCGCTTCCTACAGACAAAGGGGGTGGCCATGGGTACCCGCATGGGCCCAAGCTATGCCTGCCTCTTTATAGGATACGTGGAACAATCCCTCTTCCAAAGCTACACTGGCCCTATCCCCCACTTCTTCCTCCGTTACATCGATGACTGTATCGGCGTTGCCTCGTGCTCCCACGAGGAGCTCGAACAGTTCATCCACTTCACTAACACCTTCCACCCCAAACTTCACTAACACCTTCCACCCCAACCTTAAGTTCACCTGGACCATCTCTGTTACCTCTCTCTCCTTCCTGGACCTCTCTGTTTCCATCTCTGGCAACCACCTGGAAACCGATATCAATTTCAAGCTTACCAACTCCCACAGCTACCTAGAGTACACCTCCTCTCACCCACCTTCCAGCAAAAAGGCCATTCCCTATTCCCAATTCCTTCGCTCTGCCGCATCTGCTCCCGAGATGAGGCATTCCACTCCCGGACATCCCAGATGTCCTCATTTTTCAAGGACCGCAACTTCCCCTCCACAGCGGTAGAAAACGTGCTCGACCCTGTCTCTCGCATTTCCTGCAACTCATCCCTCACATCCCCTCCCCGCAATAACAACCAAAACAGAAACCCCCTCATCCTCACGTACCACCCCACCATCCTCCGGATCCAACTCATCATCCTCCGACTCTTCTGCCATCTGCAATCCGACCCCACCACCATTTTTCCCTTCCCACCCTTATTCCCTTGTCCGCTCCACGGTCCCCTCCAGCCCCACCACCCCCGGCACTTTTCCCTGCAACTGCAGGAAGTGCTACACCTGCCCCTACACCTCCCCCCTCACCCCCATCCCAGGCCCTAAGAACACCTTCCACATCAAACAGATGTTCACCTGCACATCTGCTAATGTGGTATACTGTATCCACTGTTCCCGTTGTGGCCTCCTCTACAATCGGGGAAACCAAGCAGAGGCTTGGGGACCGCTTAGTGGAACGCCTACGCTCGGTTCGCAACAAACAACTACACCTCCCAGTCGCGAACCATTTCATCTCCCCCGCCCACTGCTTGGACGACATGTCCATCCTGGGCCTCCTGCAGTGCCACAACGATGCCACCCGAAGGTTGCAGGAACAGCATCCCATATTTCACTTGGGAACCCTGCAGCCCAATGGTATCAATGTGGACTTCACAAGCTTCAAAATCTCACCCACCTCCCTCGACCGCATCCCAAAACCAGCCCAGCTTGTCGCCGCCTCCCTAACCTGTCCTCCCACCTCAAGCCCCACCCCCATCTCCTACCTACTAACCTCATCCCGCCTCCTTTTCCTGTCCGTCCTCCCTGGACCAACCTATCCCCTCCCTAACTCCCCACCTACACTCCCCTTTACTGGCTCCATCCCCGCCTCTTTGACCTGTTTGTTTCCTCTCCACCTATCTTCTCCTTTATCCATCTTCTATCCGCCTCCCCCTCTCTCCCTATTTATTTCAGAATCCCCTTCCCCTCCCCCATTTCTGAAGAAGGGTCTAGACCCGAAACGTCAGCTTTCCTGCTCCTCTGATGCTACTTGGCCTGCTGTGTTCATCCAGCTCTACGCCTTGTTATCTCAGATTCTCCAGCATTGGCAGTTCCTACTATCTCTCAGCAATACTACCTTCTCTTTTAAATTCTGTGGCACTTTTGACATTAATTTACGTAACAACAACATTTAACAAGAAGGAGACGATAACAAGAAATTGAGCTATCTACATAAAATCCAAAATGTGGATGAATGTAGCTTTAATTGCAACAGAATCACATAAATACATCACTGTTCGAGAGAATTAAAAATCTCTGAAAGAAATATGTATTCATAAACTTTCAAATCAAAAATTAAAATTCCGAAAGATTGGAAGAATAAATAAACCAATAAATCCCATTTGAAAAATCAATCTTCAGTCCTTTCTTCATCCATGTTTGCCCTGAGCAACAGTGATGTAGGTGATTATAATCTTGAACCACTACAGCAAGTTGACACATTCAATTCAGTACATTTATGAGCTAATGCTGGAATATGATCAGAATATGGCCATAAAGGCTGGTGGAGGTTCATAAAACAAAAACACCTGGTTCACTCGTGTCCACGAGAAAATAATATCTTTACTATTTTTGACTTCGGCTCCAGCCCCACGCTATGATATTGACTCTTAACATTTCCAAACAACATTCTGGGATAATATAATCTGTAAAATATCTCTTTGTAAAGAAGAATACTCAAGACCCAATAGTAAATACAAAATTATTTGCTTTGATGTATAATCATTTCCTCCTTTTCAGTAAGGAATTATTGTTACCATCTTCCATATTCTGCTTTAGTAATTGAATAAAGAATTATCATTGAAGCTCTACAACAACAGTATTACAGTTTATCCAAAGTTTGATATGGCAATATAACCTATAAAGAACATTACTGGACTAAAGTGGCAAAGCTGGATAGTCCTCGGAATGTCAATTAGATCACAAAACATAACTAATTTGTGCCTGTTTAGTCTGATGCCGGAGTCATAGTGGGGGAAGGGGCAGTTATGATACACAATGGGCTAAAATTGATAAAGTGTACAGAATGAAAGGGTTTGCTGGACATAAAGTTGATAAATCACCAGGAGGGCTGGATAAAATACATTGGAGCATATTGATTGAAGTAAGGGTAGAAATTGTTGAGAAACTGGCCATAATCTTTTTGTCTTCCTGAAGAAGCATTGACTGCTACACCTTTGTTCAAAATAACATGTCAAGCTGAGGCAGGTGACTATATGCCAGTCAGTTCGGCCTTGGGTGTTGGAAACCTTTTTCAAAATGAAAACTCAGGACAACATTAGCATTCATGTGGACAAATGTGGACTAACTGCACAAAGTCGGGCTAGATTGTCTAAAGGATAAATTGTACTTAACAAACTCGATTGCGTTTTTGATTGAGTTTTTTGGTTAGCTAATTGAGATGATTGAGGAGGGTAATATGATTTGATAGATGTGAACTTTGAAATGGCACTTGTTAAGGCGCAATCCAATCGACTTGAGAACAAAGCTAAAGCTGACAGAATAAGTGGTTTAATGGTACTGTAGATATGAAGTTTGTGGAGTGACAGGGAACACAGAATAGTGGTAAATGGTTGTTTATTTTTTGGACTGAACACAGGTATATAATTGGATCCTCTAAAGATTGGGACTAGGATTATTGTTTCTCTTTAAATATATTAATGGCTTAGGCCTGAATTCTACCCAAGAGTCAGGTGCACAAAGTCGAGAGAAATCAGTACTCCAACAGACTGTCTTGTAAAAACATCTGCCTGAGCATCGTATTCTCAGTTAGCTGGGGAAGGCTTCATTGGAAGTTAAGTTGGGGGACCTGGGACTGAGTGTGGAGAATTCTGGACATAGAACCAGTTGGGCATACAGCCTACTTATGTACACTGACACTGTTTTTTGTTTTATTCGGTCATAGGATGAGGACATTGCTGGCTAACAGTCAACCAGAATGCTGTGGGTCTGGAGTCACATCACCTAATAAGGATGGCAATTTCCTTCCCCAAAGGACATTAGTTAAATAGATAGATTTTTCTCAACAATCGGCAATGGATTTCTGGTCATGATTAGATTCCTAATTCCAGATTTTTATTGAATTCAATTTCCACTATCTGCCGCGGCACGATTCAAAACTGGGGCTAAGTCTCTGGATTAACAGTTGAGCGATAATACCACCAGGCCATTGCCTACCTTTGAAGTATCAGAAAAAAACATAAGGTAGCCCTCCAACCCTCACCTCTCATACCCCCTCAAGGCCCCTCCACACACTCTGTACCCAATCCATACCAACACATGCCACTTCATGCATCTCCAACAATCCCTCATACCATCCATGCCAGACAATGGCCTTGGAGCCACTCACCATGATCCCTCATATCCTCCATGCCAACCACTGCTCTATACCCACCTCATGTACTGTACCTATGTAGGCCATTTGCCAACTTAGTACCAGCTCATGACATCTCACGTCCCCTCTCACCACCCTCCCAAACCACCCTTTGTTCTAGCTCCTATCATGCCTACTAGCTTAGAATCTACTGTAGGCAGCCCTGAGGGCCCAAGAAGAGATCAAATAAAATAAATCTTTATACAAAATATTCCAAGCTTATATATTGCAGATAGCAGAAAATTGAAAACAAAATTCAAAAGATCATTTACCAAATTTAATGTGATTTCCATAATGTAGCTAAAAGGAACATTTAATCTAAGTGCACACCTGTGTTAAGTCTATCCAAACCAAGTTGCTAGTCACCTGCCACGTGGCAAGGTCACCGTTGGAAAAGAAATCAAAATACATCTTCTGTGATTAACTGAATAAATGCCAGCAACATTCAGAACTTGTAGTCTTGATCCCTTCAAGATCACAAACTGAAGAAAGCATTAAAGGGCCTGAAAAGTGACAAAGACGCCAGGATATGACAACATTTCACTAGAATTCCTGAAACAACTTTGCTTCCATGCTCGTGCCTGGCTGATACAGTTCTACAAAACCATCATCAACTCAAGCTTGCTCCTGAAAGTGTAGCCTACGGCACAAATCATTGCCAATCCAAATCCTGAAAAAGATCTTGCACTGGTGTTCTGTTGTTGACCAATTTCACTATTTTCTGTGTACTTTAACATTTTTGAGCATTGTTCCCTGCAATGCATATCAGTCGAGACTATCCTTAATGTCAGTCAAGCTTAGGGGAACAGCACATATGAAATAGATCTGGCACTTGCCACCTGTATATTAAAGAACCTGAGGGGAGGCATACTGCTACTGGGCCTCACAGCTGATTATTGTACAGTATGGTGCACTAACCTGCTCCTAATGCTATCTAGTGTGCCTCTAACCTGGGACAGATCAATTGCTGAAATACAACTCCTCAACAGAAAATTTAAAGTCCACTTTGGATAAGGGAGCGTGACTAGAAAAGACTGGCCAACAGACTACCACAGACCTCAGTGCTGGTCCCAAAGCTGTTCAATATATATACTAACAACTTGTCAACAACCACATCTCACAAGCCCATCAATGCAGATGACATCTGTCGCGCACAAAGCTTCATTCTGTGGCAACTTGGAGCATATTCTTAATGAAGACCTTACAAAGTTGATGGAATTCTGCAGAATATGGGATTGCACATTGAATCCTCCTAAGACCAGCGCCTAATGTATTTCAGGTCAAAGAATTACATATGCATTTGGATCGTCAGAGACTAAAACATATTTCCACTTCAACATATTTGGAAGTGAACTTTAGATAGGCATTCATCCTTCTGGCAATGTCTGAAATAAAAACACAGCAACAATCAAAACCAGAAAAAAAAAAATCTATGAATGAATTGGATCAATGTGAGACACAGTTGCCACAACTCTCTGAACCTCAACATTTCTGCATCATATTCCATGGCATTGTTCTGTACACCTGTCTCTCACTCTCAAACACACACATTCACACACTCCTCCCTTGACTTCCTATCCTTGCAAAGATCACTCCCCCACATGTCTGCAGACTAACAGAAACCCACAAGCTGGTTAAAGCCATCCATGCTGCACCTCACTTACCACTCCCTAATGACATGTTTCAATCTTCTTGAGCAAGATCTACCAGCAGATATCCTCTGAATCAGGAATGAGAAACATGGGAAGCCACCAGCAAGACACTTCTGACAAACCTTATTTGTCAAATGACCAGCTTTGAAATACCACTGTAGGAATGATCCGGACAATAACAGGTTCAGGACATAGCAGGGCCCCTGTGCAGCCAAACCCCTCTGCTGAGGCTTGAGTCTAAACCCGGGAGCACTGTTGGGGAGACAGAAACATTGCTGAAAGCACAGAGGAATCTGCACCCTACAGATTTATTGATGGACTAAACACCTTGAACTCTGCAAATGAAGAGGTGTCTGCTTTGCTCCAGGAAAGTACTTTCGCTAACTAAGTAATACATAAAATAGGAACTCATTTCTAGTCCCGTTTAAACAGTTGATAACCACTTGAAATTGTCAATCAAACAATCAAATGCCAAGCACCCTACTATGATAATGGATGGTTGAGCCATCAGTTATGCAGCAATAATGTGAAAATTGAACCCCTCAGGCTTATGTCGACTATCAGAGGGAACTGCCAATGACAGGTTGACAGATCCCACTGACACTTATAAATGCTATTTGGATAGGTCCATTTGACAGATTCTGTTGAAATTTTTGAGAGGTCTTCTTGATAATTATTTCAGACATTTTTGATAGATGATTTTGACAGCTCTGTTGACATTTTCAATGGGCTTGCCAGTTAATGAGTTTATGCACTTTTACGCGTGTTATAATTTAAAGCTTTCCAAGGGACGGCTTTTACTCTCCACCCCAACCCATCTGCCCATCCACCTGCCAAAGAGCACCTAAGCTCTCACAAAGCTTACCTAATTTCCCCCAAAGGACCCCAGGACCATATCAAAAGAGGTACCATGTCTCTCAAAATGGATTCCCTGGTTATCCAAAAGAAATGCACCAAGCTCAGATTTCCTTTTGTTAAGTCTAATCTACATACTTTGGGTTTTACTCCCCTGCGTTCTCAAAGTTCCACAGGAGTGGAGACAGCTGAAGATTTGAAGGTTTCTCTGTGAATAGTGTATAGGCAAATGCCACAAATCCCCCACAATAATGGGAAAAGAGACGTTTAGGGGCGGGTCTTGTGATTCTCTGCCACTTTCATCATTTTTTACAATATAGAGCCTTACCTTTGGCGCGCAGAGAACAATTTCAAATTTGTTGATGACAGCAGGATGAATTGTAAATGACTAGTGAAATGGGTGACCAGATTGCAGGTAAAATTCAACACAGATTCACAGCCCAATGGTTAGCTCATACCCTTTTTTTGCCAAAGCGCCATCCTCAGGTTTTGCAATGGTGGCTTACATGTTGACAGTGCGACGGATCAGTGCCAAATAAGGGCACTATGACTGCTGGCAGGACAGCAGATATTGAGAGGTATGTAGCACATGGCGAAAGCTTAGCTTGTCACTTCCAGAGTTCTGCTAAGGTCTGTTGCACCCAGTCATCATAGTTACCATCTTTGGTGGCCTGAAGCACAACAGGGAAATATGAGCAGTGAGAAGGACAAATTCATCAAAGAAATAAGAGGGAAAAGAGAAGACGTCTCATCAGGTGGTAATGTAAGCAGGATTTCAGGGACTAATACTCCTACTGTACGTTGATTTACATGCTGGACCACCTAAGGCTTAAGGACGTGGAAAATCTCAGACAAAAGACAACGCTACAGGCATAAAGAGTGAGGACGTATGTAACTACATAGTCTTCCTCCTAAAAGGGCCTTGCATAAAGACTTCTTTTTACTCTTTATTTCTAAGCCAATCATCTTGCAAAGCTCAAAATAAATAAACGTAAGAAGAGTGCTTCATGTTCTCAGTTATTCCTTATTTGCCTCAAAGAGCAAGGTTCCCTAATGGTAAACTGGAAACACAAACCACAGATGTGTAAAGTAAGCTTCTTAACTCCTACTCTACTGGGTGGAATTATTTTAATCAAAAATGATTACTGTAACTGCTCACACTGATGGATCAAATTATATGATACATTGGTGTGGGAGTGTTTTTCTCTTGAGGTTTCCATCACTAACCCTGTGGTAAATCTGGTTTGCTGCAATGAAAATAGCTCTGCAGTGTGCTGTAACATGCAACAAGAAGTAACAAAATAATTCAATGCCAGCACTGACTGGGAAATACATTCCCTCCTCACCATCAAGCGGTATAAAATGAAAATTCAAAGAATTATTGAATATTGCAAGAATTTAGACCCTATCTGAATATCAGTGATCATCTCAGCACAAATGTTACAATCATTTCTCGAGTTATTATCCTCCGTCACCTGCACCTTACAACTCTCTTTGTAGTAAAGTGATGTTATAGATAGTTGTTTACCTGGGTCAATGAATCCCTCCTGGTCAAAAACATGACAACAACTATTCAGGGAATCTATTACACTGCTTCTTTCCAGCTTTTAATCCATCAAAATTTAAGCTATTACTAATATAGCCCTTTCCATTGGTTATAGAATGTCAATTTCTTCAAGTTAAGTTTCATTTTCTTTCCAACTTTTGTACATGCATGCAATGCTGTCAGGCCTTGACCTACAGAATGGTAATCACCGCAATGCAACACTTATTGTCATTGGTCTTTTTTGATGCAATATCACACTTTCTCATTAATCAGTTTAGAAAGAATTGACATCTTTGGCCCCTTCAGTCTCAAATTGTGCTAACTCACAGAGTTTGCTGTGACTCCGTTGGTAGCACTATCACTTTTGATTCAAGAGATTGTGGGATAACACTGTAATATATTAACATGAGTGTGAAATCTAAGCCAACACTTCGATGCAGTACTGAGAGAGTGTGCACTGTAAGAGATTATGTATTTTAGATGAAATACCAGCCCATGTGTCCATCTGCCTCTTAGACGAAAGTGAAAGATCCTCTCATGTTGTGTTATGTCTCACAGTCTGTCAGTACACCTTTAAGAGACATGCATGATAACATCAGTGCATCATAGCATGACACTTGAGGGTATAAAGATCTCAAATTTCATCTACATCTGATCACTTGAAGCATGACAGTCTAGTGGAAGCATACTGCTCTGATGCGACATTATAATGGAACATTAAGACATAAACGAGCTTGAAAATTTGAGTGTTTATAAATAATAGTCATTTGTTGGATTCTTCAAAAACACAATATCCACACCTGGTTTATCTTACAGGAGATAACATAAAAATTGCCACATTAGGCAAGCTCACGTCAGCATGTTGCCAATTCAACTTGTTTGTAGCTACTTAAGGCAAAAGGAAGCTGACTGAGGTTTGCCAGTCAATCTCTATGTTCCCATATGTGGAGAAGGGAAAAAAGACACCAGTTCAACTACCTGTTTCTGCAAGCGACAGTTAACTTAAGCATTGCCGCATCAGGGTAAAACACCCTGTTGGAGGTAAACACACACCACACGATATTTTTCAATAAAAGGACCTGGGAGTTCTTTTGGTACAGTGGACAATACCTAGTCTTCAACCAAAATCACAAAAACAGTTTACCTGCTAATGATTTCATTGTTGTTTACTGTCCCCTGCTATGTACAAACTCACTGTCATGTTTTCTGTTAAATACTGCCTACACTTCAAAACTACTTTACTGGCTGTAAATGTTACACATTCTAAGGTCATGAAAGGCACCATATAAATTTTTTTAGCTTGTGAAAAAACTTTTATCTATCATGTTTCTTAGGAACCTTCTATCTTTATTATATGATTTTAGTTTTTGCAGGTGAAAGAGGGAAAAGAGGGTAAATACTTTTGGGATGAAGCATTTGCTCTTCCAGTATAACGCAACAAAACAGTACAAAACTCTGCCTTGTAAGAAATGTTAACATTCTCCGTATTATTGGTTTAATTAATGGAGTTTTCATTTCATTACCCATTCAGTAATGAACTGTTTTCAGTCTTCCAATGGGTCAATGTTTATACTGATACTTTTCACTATGAGCGTGTTAGATACAAGGCCAATAAAGAAATCAGAAATAACTATTAAGCACTTGTTGAGATGCAAATCTTGAGAATCAGCAAACAGCTGACAATTCAACAGGACCCAGTGACTTCATTATTACAAAGATAAAAGATGCAGCCATAGGGACTCAATGCCTTCCCATAGGGCTGGGTTTTCTCACAGCTGTGGAGACTTAGCTGACCTATAAAAATAGCAGGCAGATCCCAAATTTGGAAGTTCAGCTCCCACATCAGACAAAACCCTTTTTGCAAGTAGGGGAAAGACAGCAGGGTGTGATTCGCACAGGAGAAAAGCATGTGCCATTTCACTGTAGTAAGGGCCTTATGTGCAATGTGCAAGTTACCAATTTATGGAGGAGAGGTAAAGGCTCATGAAGGGAGGGTAAGGCCTGAAGAACTATCAATCTGTGGAGTTATTTAAATCTCCAGCCCTGTTTTTCTTTAAAAGGAACAGATTTACTGTGACAGCAAGACCAACTTGTGAAATTATTTAAATTCCCAGGACTTTAAAAACTAAAAAATCAGATCTAGCAGGCACTTTCTTCCCACAAGGCAGGAATTTCCAGACTCCATCTTGGGATGAAAATCCAGTTAAAATGTATCAAGAATACTAATGTGCTGCTAATTAAATTCAACTGATAAAGTGCAATTTTGTGGGAGTTTGTACCTGGATTATGTAACATTCCTAGTGGTGTGTGAAAGGGAAAAAGAAACTGGAACACCTTTAAGACAATTTAACTATAGAAATCAAGTTTACAATCTTGGGTTAGGTTTTGCCTACAGTGTATATCCTGTACTGATAAAATCAAAACAGTATGAGCATTGGAATCTACCTTGTTTACGTTAATCATACACATAAACTATTTTAAAATACCTTTTTCAACTGTGTACTTTTCTTGAACAGAAGAACCAACAGATATAACTAAAGAAAGGTGGCAAGTGGCCTAACAATGCAATCACGTTACAGCTAATCTATAGGGAAATCAGATGCATAAGAATTCAATGTATTGATTGATTTGATTGTCACGTGTACCAAAGTACAGTGAAAAGCTTTGTTTATGAGTGGTACAGGCAGATCACAGCAAGCAAAGGATGGTCAGAACAGGAAGACTTACAGGCCAACAGGTTACATTTGCAGGTTACATTATTTGAGGCTAGCGTCCATTCAACAGTCAGATAAAGGCCAGAAGGAAGCTGGACCTGAACCTGCTTGTACATGTGTTCAGGCTTCAGTATTTTCTGCCTGACGGAAGAGGTTGTAGGAGATCATTACCATGGTGTGATGGGTCACTGATGAGGTTGGCCACCTTTCTGTGGCAGTGAGTCCATGGATGGAAGGTTGGCTTCCGTGATGGTCTGGGCTGTGCACACCACCTTCTGTAGTTTCTTATGGCCCTGGGCAGAGCAGTTGCCATACCAGGCCGTTATGCACCCGGACAGTATGCTTTCAACGGTGCATCTGTAGAAGTTGGTGAGGGACCTTATGGACATGCCAAATTTCCTGAACCATATGAGGAAGAAGAGGCATTGACGCGCCTTCTCAACTGTGACACTGGGTAACATGTACAAGTTTATCTGTGTTTATGAATACATCAGCTTTACTGCTTTGGATTTTACTGTACGTGTTCAGGGGAAGTGCTGGAAGTATGGAGTTGAAAGGCTCAAGTTCCACTTCAAGGGCTTAACAAAACTGAGTAGGTTCTACACTGCTGGCTGTCCCAAGTTTAGCAGTTATGAAACCAAGCCCCTCTCTGGCCTCTCAATGCAAGTAAAATATCCTGTTGTACTTTTAAAGAAGAACAATGGAAGTATCCTCAGTGTCCTGGTGAATTTTATCCCTCAACCAATCACATTAAAAACTGAATATCTGGCCACTGGTCTTACTGTGAATGTGAAAGATTGGTTGCCACATTACAATAATTCATGTACTTCAGTAATATCTGTCATTAAATCTACTTTTTAGTTGCTCTTCCCCTGGATTGTTTGGTTCTCATACACCTATAGAGCCTGGAGTTTAATCGATGAAAAATATAATGCACTGTGGCTATATTTTTCTTGTCGGTCATTAACATTTTCGTGACCAGTTATGCATGGATGCTATCATGTATAGATGATGACGTGTCTAATGTTAATCCTTTACATTTTTCCAGCAGTTAAAAATAGCAATGATAAAATGTTTACAATGCAATTATAGATGAGCAATATTTTTGCCAACTAATTAAACACAGATATTGGAAAATTTCAGGTTAGCAGCAAGTTAAACTCCCACAGGTAATGCAATGTTAATGGATAACCAATCCCTACAGGCCATGGGGTATCGATTGATACACCTCAGTCACAATAAATCCATTGAACCTCAGCCACAGAACTCCCATCTTCTTTTCCATAACCCAGATACTAATTTCATTGCAGTTGACCCATTTCTTAACTTATTATGTTCCTAATGAATCAGATGTCACTTGTACACTCTGAAGTTCCCAAGTGCCCACTTACCTTGTACTGTGCAGTAAAGAAAATCTGGTACTACCCATTAAATCCTTAATTTTCTCTACATACTTGCCTCAATAATGTCAATAGTTAATGCATCCGCATCACGAACATGACTTCTAGCCTGGAAATCGGTAGTCACATTCCATTTTAAAACCCACTGCTTCAGATTGGAAGAACAGTCACATCGGACTCGAAATGTTAACTTTGTTTCTCTCTCCGCAGAGGTGGCCAGACCTGGTGAGTTTCTCCAGCACTTTCTGCTTTATTTCAGTTGTTGACTGCCCATTTCTTAGCTAAAAATCGTGATTTTCATACAGGGCCTGGATTTGGAAGGTAACACTGTTACATGACGGGCAGGATGCTGCTTAAAATTTGGATCACAAACCAGGTTCTAAATTTTTTTATATAGGAGAAAGTTATACCGGATCTTGAAAGGGCTGGCTAGTGGTCTTTAAAGTAATTGCAGGAAAATGCTTTCAAATCAGTCCATGAAGCTTTCAATTCTTACGTACGTACACAAGTAGGTCCAAGTAAGCAACTTTTCCCCTTGAGCCGACTTTCCCATTTACTAAGATCAATTTAATTCAGCCTTAAAAAACATTCAATGATCCAGCCTCCATTGGGGAAGAAAATGTCCACAAACTAATGACTCTCTCAGAGAAAGAAAATCTCTTCATCTCCATCTTAAATGGGAGATGCCTTATTTTTAAAATGTGTTCTCTAAGTTCTAGTCTACCTCATAGAGGTAACTGCTCTCGGCATCCACCCTGCCAAATTCCCTCGGGATAATATATATTTCAACTAGATTGTCTCTCAATCTTCTTGGCTCAAATGGATACAGGCCCAATCAGTCCAAAGTTTCCTCACAAGAAAATCCCCTCAACCCAGGAATCAGTTGGCTAAACCTTCTATGAACTGCTTCTAAAACAATTATATCACTTCTGAAGTAAGGAGACCAAAATAGCAGGCAGTACTCCAGATGTTACCAACATCTTGTATACCTGGAGGAAAACATCTCTAATTTTATATCCCATTGCTTTAGAATTAACAACATTCAACTTGCCTTCTTGATCACTGTACCTGCATATCAACTTTGTGATTCATACAGTAGGGCACCAAGGAAGAGGTCTGCAATCTCCCTTATTTTTGCCATATTACACTCCATCTGCTAAACTTTGCCTGCTCACATAACCTAGCTACATACCTTTGCTTTATGTCCTGTCCATAATGTACTCTCCTACAGACCTTTGTGTCATCAACAAATTTATCTACCCTTCATTCAATTCAGTGATGTAGATTGTAAATGAGGGTTGCGCACCCATTTTGTATGGAGTGTGGTAGGAATGTGTGCAACTCAGTTTTTCTGTCACTAACAGAAGACTCGGTAAGCATATTTCAGACAGATAAGGTTTGTCCCAACAATAGCATCTACAAAAAAAAACCAAAGCAATAAACTAAACATTTAAATGAGTAATTAATAATAGCCATTAGAAAGTGCCAATCAAGAAAATAAACTAGTCATTTTGTTCTCCTTTACAGTTAAGAAGCAGAGCTTGACAGATAAAAGACTCGGCCTGAAGTCCTGGTCACCAGGGAAAGGGGATATGACCTGGGATGAACTAAGGAGTTTAACTAACGCTGACCTTGGTTTGCTTCCGATTAGACACACGTTCTGCTGGCTTTGGCAGTATTCACATAAAAGTGGGGTGTTGCAAATGAGTTAAATTCCAGCTTAGGTTTTCCTATTCTCCCAAGTCTACTTCCTGGTTAGGTTACTGCTGCGGTGGGCTGGGGGTGAGGAGGCGTGTACTGCCATACTGACATGTTTTGTACAGCAGATAGGCTGCTTGTCATGCTAGCCATCAGGGTACGTCTCATATTTATATCAATCTAACCATGATAGTGTGTGCCAGATTCCTGCACAGGAAATACACCGTACATTTATTCAACCAAATGGTCACACTGGGGGCTCCTGTCTGTCAGACAGTCCTAGTACTATCAGTCCCAGGCACAGTCCGCACACAATCCCGGACTTGGCTAATGGCAATTGCTGGTCGCCTGCTCAAGGTTAGGGAATCTGTCTGACTCCAGTCCAAGGAATCGGTCCTGTTGGGTCAGCACCAACAAACTGTGGAATCAGGGAACTGTCAGTCGGGGAGCTGCAACACAGGGGGCAGGGGTCCGTTCAGTCATGTCTAAGGGCTGCTCAAAGTCACTCAGAGATCTGGGCTGAATGCAGTCCGAGGCGTGGGGGATGTCTGTTGATTGATGATGGAGGTGCAAGGAGGAACTGTAGGCGTAGTGGGGGAGATCACTATCAAAAGGAGTAGGGAGTCAAGGCTAGGGGTAAAATAGGCATGTGTTGAGGTGGGGGCAAAAAAAGAGAGGTGATAATGGGTCCGGATGAGGTTCATCGCGTGCTGCATTCGCTGCCATCACTTGTTGTTCTCTAGAAGTGAAATGCAAATGGAAAATGGCTGTGACAACACCCAGTGTGGGCAGAGTCAGTGTCACTGTGATGGTTGAAAGCGTGGGATCCACCATGGGCTGGACAATGGGACACTGAAAGGGGAAGGATGTGAAACATGTAATTGCAAACGCAGCTACACTCCACTTGCAAACATTTCTTTGCCCATTTGCAATGCAGGCAAAATGAATGAGCTGAGGTTTCAAATGCTGGTCAATGGTGATTTGCATGGTGCCATTGGTGCCACCTCTCTGAAAGTGCTATACAGTTAATCCCACTTTCTGTTGTTTCCCTCCAGTCCTGCAACTATGTCCATAAGTATCCATTTCCCTTTTAAAAGTTACTATTAAGTCTGCATACACCATCTTTTAAGCCAGTGAATTCTGGGCATAACAAATTACTACGTTAAATAAATATCTTCATCTCCCCGCTTCTCATTTTGTGAACTATCCTGGACCAGTGCTCTATGGTTTCTGACTTTCCTGCCGTGAAAACCACTTCTCCCCATCTATTCCACCAAAATCTTTCAATCTGCAGTTGAACTGGAAGACTCAACCATAAATCTTGTCTCCATGTTTGATAAGGATAAACAGAACCAACATGCATACAAGTGGAAGACAGTCTGGAAAAGCAGTAGAGTCAGTTCAGTTAAGAAAGTCAAGGATCTGACAACTGTATGGATTCATTCTGGATGTAATACCTGCAGAATTATATAAAATAGTCTAATATTTCTCTAATATATACACAAATTACTTATAAAGTACTTCATGCAAAACAAAAGTGGGATTTTTCAGTGCAATGCTTTCATAATAACTAAAAAAAATCTTAAGTATTTATGTCTTTCTGCGAAGTCAGATTTGTCTACCTTTTGATAAATGCAATTTGAAGATGATTTCTTACTATTCGGAGAAGTAGTATACTGTGTTGAGCCTGTCACTGATAGGGCTGGTGGAGCTGGTACCTAGCTGCAGTTATGAAGGTACCTATCAGCTGTTTTTAGACAGGCTTTATCAAGATCAATACTGATACATTGGCAGATTAAAACACCAGCTCAAAGTGTAATAAATAATCTTTCAGTTGTCAAACTTCACAACGTAGATCACGTTGTAATCTCCTCAACAAATTCAAATGGTTTAAATAACATGAAACTCGGGTGTCAACAGACAAAGCCATCAGAAATGAACTTTGATTCGCAATCTGTGTAAAGAACAGAAATTAAAAACGTGATACTTTTGCACCAAAAATGATATATTTGCATTAAATCCTCTCTTCGTTTTTAACGGGGGAATGAGCCAACTTTTTAAAATAGGTTAATAATTCCATTGGCATTGCAGTAATAAGCATCATACAGAAATTGGTCAGGTAGATTCTAGAAACAGAAATCATGAAGTTTTTTTTTTCATCTAAAGTTCTAATGTTGGAAGTACTTTGTAGTCATCAACACACTACTGCCTGATAAATACACAGCTTTAACTTTTAAGTCTAAAGTACCGAATATATGTTCATGCTTCTCTCAAGCAAAAAAGATCAAACACATTTAAACTTTGCTTTAACTGAATTACATGTCACCTAGAGAGCAATGGATTCCACTGTTCTGTCTAAATTTTTAGGAAGAATGTAAATCTGAAGATGGATGTAGAAACATTCAACAGATAAAGCAATCGGTATTTCCGCCCAACACATTTAGGAAGGTACTTGGTTTGAGAGAAAGTGTTCCAGCTTAGCTAATCCAGAAAGGGTTCAGAGGATGCTAAAGAAACCAATTGAAGGGCAGTGGAAAGGCCTGACTCAAATAATCTGGCACTTTGTCCCAGCTGCAAAAATAGCCAATAAAACAAAATAAAAAGCTCTCCAACCTACAGCTCTCACACCTTCTCATCCATACAAACACTACTCATGCCCCATCAATGCCATTCTATGCCACTTCATGACTCCCACACAGCCCCCAGGCTCCTCAGAGCCTTCAAGTCAAGCTATCGCCATCGCCAACTCATTATGGCACCACATATCCCTCATGTGAACCTACACTCCTCTACACACCACCACGTCTCTTTATATCCTTATACCAACTCATGACAGCACACGTCCCCCACTCACGCCACTTCACCCTTCCATCATCCACCAACTCACCAAGTGATCATCATGGGTTAACCTTAGCACCCATGCTGGGATAAGATAAGATAAGATAAGATAAAGTTCTAATAATCTACATTTAATTACCTTCAGTTATTACCTATTTATAAAATTAAACTATTTGCACTCGTAGCCACGCTTAAAAAAAATTAAAAACACACTGAGTTGTTGATCAAAATGTGAATTGGTGGGCACCACTTAGTGATCACAACAGTTTTTAGAATCAGACTCAAAGCCTAAATAATGACAATACTCAGACTTACGTCAACAGACAGAGATAGTACTGATTTTTCTTTACACCACAGATATTCCTTTTTTTCTAAAAGTTTAAAGACCAGGCTATTTCACTTTCCTGACAGATTGACAACTCACTTGTCAGCTCTAATCAGTTTATTCAAAGTTTATGAATGTTTGTGTCTATGTCTAATGACCCCAAAGGACACTATACCTCTCCAGTGACTTGCCTCTCCCAAAAACATCCCTTGATCTATTGAAAAGCACACTCTACCTCTTCAAAGAACTCTGTAAATTTTAGACCTTGTCCTGATGGGTTTAAAGCGTACAAGCAGTGTTTGAACATTTGATTAGGGAAATTTGGATCCAATTAAAGATGGTTCCACTTGTAAATGTGCATCTCCCTCTAGATCTGCAAACTACAACACATCCTTCTTTCCAATCGATAGCAAACAAACAACAATAAGAACAATTTATTTATTGTGCAATGTCTTCAGAGCAAAATGTCAGGAGAGTTCACACAGAATTGCTTTCAAACAAAACTTAATAACAAGACACAGAAAATGACCAAAACCCGATTAAAGGGCCAGGTTTAAGAAGCATCTTCAAGAAGGGAAGAGAAGTAGAATTTTTTAGGGAAGAAATAGAGAGTGTAGCATCTAGGCAGCTAAAAGTATGTTCCTAAATAGTGGAGCATTAAAATTTAGAATGTTAACAAGGCCAGAATTAGAAGAATGGAGATATCCTGGAAGTTGTAAACCTCAAAGTTATTATTGAGACAGGGAGAAACAAAGCCAAGTGGGATATAGGGATTTAAAAACAAGAATTTTAAAATTGAGGTGTTGTTCACACAGCCAGTATTATTCAATGAGCATGAGGTTAATGTACAAATGAAACCTGGTCCAAGTTAGGATATGGGCAGGAGTTTAGGAGTTTAGGATTCATGTAGTTATCCAAATGTCTTTTAAACATTGTTATTGTACTTGTTACTTCCTCTGGTAGTTCATTGCACACACTAACCGCTCTATGTAAAAAAAAATTGCCCCTCATGTCCTTTTTAAATCTTTCTCTTCTCACTTTAAATATATACCCCCTAGTTTTGAACTCCCCCACCTTAGGGTAAAAGATACTTGCTATTCACCTCATCTATGCCCGTCATGATTTTATAAACCTGTATTAGGTCACCTCTCAACCTCCTCCGCTCAAGTGAGTAAAGTCCCAGCCTATACAGCCTCTCCTTATAACTCAAACCCTCCATTTTCAGCAACATCCTGGTAAATCTTTTCTGAACCCTCACTTATTTATTAATATCCTTCCTAAAACTGTGCGACCATAACCACTCCTGGTACTCCAGAAGAAGTCTCACCAATGTCCTGTACAACCTCAATATGACATCCCAACTCCTATACTCAAAGGTCTGAGCAATGAAGGCAAGTGTGCTAAATGCCTTCTTAAACATCCTGTCTACCTGTGACACAAATTTCAAAGAATTATGTACCTAAACCCCACAGGTCTCTCTGTTCTACAACACTACCCAGGACCCTACCATTAACTGTATAAGTCTTTTCCTTGTTTGTTATACCAAAATGCAGTACCTCACATTTATCCATACTCAACTCCATCGGCTACTCCTCAGCTCATTTACCCAAATGATCAAGATCTCCTTGTAATCTTATATAACCTTCTTCACTGTCCACTATAACATCAATTTTGGTGTCAACCACAAACTTACTATTGATGCCTCCTATATTCTCATCCAAATTGTTTATATAAATCATAAACAAAAGTGGACCCAGTAATGATCTGTGTGGAACACCACTGGTTACAGGCCTCCAGTCTGAAAAACAACACTCCACGACTACCCTCTATCTCCTACCATAAAGCCAATCTTATATCCACGGATGACACTTTCAGCATCAGATGAACTGAGGCAGGTCCATTGCAGGGGTGAAAATAGGCAGTCTGAGTATCATTCCCAACATGTGGTTGGAAGTACACTTTGGGGTCGAATGTAATATTAAGATTGTGAATATAATAATTTGGTTCAGACAGTAGTCAGGGAGAGGGATGTAATGTTTTATGTCACTATTAATTGATCCATAAATAACATAATTTGTATTATTTTACCTGTTGAATAGCAAAATTGTACTATCTTGTGCTTTTCTCAGCAGGTTTTTTTCATTATTAACAGTCCTAAAGGAGAAAAATGTGGTGATTATCAAATTTTAAAGCACTACCTGGGAATTACATGAATGAGAAGCTAACTTAAGTTTCCGATTCATGGTAGACCTTCAGTTTCCTGTCTTAACTTACGCCTAGATGTAGTGGAATTAATTACGTGGACAACATTTCTCTCCCTGTTGGCAAATATTCAAAAATTGGCAAATTGATTCTTTGTTAATTGTGAATTCCCATCTAAAGAAATACATTTAATACCAACGAGCATTAAAATGATTACAGTTCCACAGGAAATAACTGGCCTTTTTAAAATTAATAATATGCAATAAAAGCTGCATTTTTGAATTGACAATTTAACACTACACAGGAGGTCAGATTTTGTGGTCAATATAAATCTATTTTAAGTGGTTGTTTGTATGGTTGACACTTAAACAGGGGAAGCGCACACACCATTACCCTTGGTTTTTCTCTGGACCCATAAATCTCCGAAGGCTAAAGGCACTTTTATCTGTTGTCTGACATCGATGTTGAATAATGGCTTTGTTAATATACAAGAAGAGACACAGACTAAGTTTATAAAACCATAAAAGGTAAAAGACGAGCTTGGCACTTTATCTGATGTGTGAATGGCCTGTAAAAGATTGCAACTGGTGACAAATTATTGTTTTGTGTTGTGTTTCAAAAACTCAGCCACAAGTTGATTTGTAAAGAGACACATACTGCTTAAAACGATTCAGTGCATATTCATACAGCATTCATACAGGATATTTTCATCTTTACCTCATATAGTTGTGCAGCATTTTAGAAGGTACTTTCTCAACATTATTTTCTTTTGTATCCACTGCATTATTTCTTGATTAAGAGGGAAAGGACATATCCCTGGGATTGCGAACATATGACTTACAGCCCTTGAACTGGCACCACCATCACGGTTCATGTATTTGTGCTTCAAATTTCACATTTCCATCTGTCTCCATAACTCTAGGTTACTTTGCCTGAAAAGAATTGATACGACTTTGACTTAAAGATACCACTGACCCTACTCCATTCCCTTCTGAGACAGAGAGTTCCAAAGTAGCACAGCCCTCAGAGAAAAGAAAATCTCATTTCTGTCCTAAAAGAGGACCTCTAATTTTTTTTTAGAACTGTGCCCCAAGTTTACGGCTGACCCACAAAAGGAAACATCCTTTTCCAGGTCTGCCTTGTCAAGACATGATTAGAAAATGTTTTACGCGTTTAAATGTTATGGCATGCAAGTGCATGACAAGTCTGATCCTATCACAGGCCTAAGTGACATCTGATATGCCACAAACATGCTGATTACTTTTGCTTCTGTACCTCAGTTTACCATTGGGAAATCAAACTGCACATCCTGCTTAATTCAGTCAACACACATGCTACGTTGCCATTGTGAAGTCCAGAACATAACCCTATATGTGCAAGTTCCACTTCTATGTTACCCTTTAAAGTGTGTACGCTGCCAGTATCTGAGCTGGTGCCTGTACTTACAAGGCCAAATGGCAATGTTTCTTCTTCATCAGTGTTTTGTTCCTCGAGCATAACACTCCCACATTAGGTTTTGCCTAGGTGGCATTTGTTTTGGGTATCAAAAGGGAGAAAGGCAATGATTTGTGTTACGATGAGGTGAAAGGAGTGAGGCGTTAAGGAGGTATACGTACGTCCCATCTGCTGCTTGCAAATCAGAAGCTATTATCAGATGGGTGGGCAATGCAATGGTGGAATGTGGTATAATTGGTTTCACCTTTAAGAGTTGCAGGTTGGATTTAATAAGTACAAGTTAGCTTTAATTAGTGCTAATATTACATGACTTGGGACCCCTCTGGAGATGTGCAACCTTGACCAGACATGAGTGAATTGGATGCAATCCATGTTCCTGATTGTGAATCTGATCATTTTTTTTTTTGCCCTATGTATCCCTAGCTGGCAGAATATTGTGGCATCAAAAGTAAATAATGACCCAGAATAATCCAAGAGGTGGCCCAATTCTGTGTCACAATAGCACAGAAACAGTAGCAAATAGCTAATAATAAGAAAATTAATTACAATAGACAGGCAAAGGGTGTTGCTATTAATTACTGCTGTGTTAGATCTCCACCACTCTGAGCTCTTTTTGAGCCAGAAGTGCAGCATGATTTGGACCAGGGACTTTGTCATTTGAAATTTGAAAACATTTCTGTATCACATTCTCAGTTTGTATTGTGTTCATATGGAGCTATAATAATGCACAGAACATGCAGATGTGTGCTGAACCACAGACATCTCTTATGGTTGCCAGAGCTTACTAGAAATTTGAAGGTATACCATTTTTGGAAAGGAGTTGCACCAGTTGGTCTTCTGCTACATATAATGTTGCTTCTTCTCATGGCATCACCTGCAGCGTCTTTGATTTTGTGAGTATCCATCATGGAACACAACTGCTCAGTTAAAGCAATATATTGAATGTTCAGACCAAGCAATTCCTTCTTTTTGACTTTGATCTAAATCTGTGGATGTTGATCTGGTCTCCACAGAGTTGTTCACTTATATTTCAGTCAAGCAAATCTCTATTCTTAATGTGCTGATACAGTCGAGATGATATGCGAACTCTCTGCGACAACACATTGATCCAGTTGGACATCTTCAGTCATCCTCTGTGGCTGTCTTTGTGTTGAAATATGCATTTTTGCATCTTCAGTCACGTTACTGGAAAATTGATGCTTATTCAGCACCAGCTTTATGAGTGATGATTTTGTTTTGAGAAACAAGGGATTGCAATGTTCCATCATGATAGAAATGGAAAATGTTCCTACTCGTCCTGTAAAGTCTCTAACATTTTTTTCCCCCTGTTCACAGTATGAAACAACTAGATTCTTTCTTCTTTTTGAGCTCCAGAATGAGTCTAGAAGCCCAATGAAATTTATCCTGGCTGTTCTTCCACAAACTGATCAACAATAGTTTGTTTCTGAACCATTTGTTCTCAGGGAACTCAAATTCCTTCTGTCTCTGCTGGGACGTTCAGGCCAAAACATGCCTAAACCATCAAAAGTGAGGATAGATCGAGTCTGAACCACATCAACATTTTCAACTCGTGCATGCTGTTTGTATTATGTGTTACTTGTAGCATACCTTTTCTCTTAGGAGTTGTTCCAACTGGGCCATGTTGTTTCATCTTTTAGGGTTAAACATCAGTTTCTTCAGCTATGTTGCCTGATCTGACAGGATAGTGACACTCATCCCTGTATCAAGCTTAGAAATTACAATGATGTCCATTAAATTCATTGTTATCTTAAAGTATATGCAGACTTTAAAATTCTGTTGCACAATAATACTGTATGAAAGGCTTCTAATAAATTTTTAGATTCAGTTAATTACTGTATTATATTCGATTCTTTTTCCAACTTCCAAATTCTGCTAAATATCCATACAGTACTCTATTTCCTCCTTTATGGAAGATTTCTGATCAAAATGTTGTGTTTCCCACCTTCTGAAGGGTTTTCCTGCCTTCTGAAGAAAGTATGGATGTTTTACCATATCTTTTTGAGTAAAATAGATTTTGCTGTTTCAATACCAGATAATAAGAAATTCTCTTGCATAATTTTTTAAAAAAAGTTCTTTAGCTGCACTCTTAACAAATCTTCCTGATCTTTGATTGTTCAACCTTTCACCTTCGTTGAGACTTTTGATTTAAATTATAAATGTTTGGTTTTATTGCCTTGTTTAAGGTCTGCGCTCTTTTCAATACTGTGGCCCTGACAGAAATTACTTTTCTGACCCTTGCTCAGTCCTTTAGATCTGTACCTCATCAGGCTTATACGCAATGGCAGCAATGTTCATTTTCAGATGTGAAGACTCCATTTGTACTTCTTTCCTTCCTGCTCTTCGCACCATTGTTGGACAGTTTCTTTCTTTTTGCTCTCAGGGATTTCTAATTTTACTTCAAGATCCTTCAATTGCTCCGCACAGAACTTTATTCTCGATGGTCTCAGTCAGTTCTCAGTAGCTCCCTCTCTTTTCCCTGCACCTCTTACCAGCTTTGAAGCAAAGTTCTTCTTTTGGAGTTTTTGTTTCGCCCTGCTGTTGCCTCTCATGACTGCTGCTTACCAGTCTCTGTTCCTGATTCAGCTGCTGACTCACCATCTGTCTCTTCTTAAATTGATTATTCTTAAAAATTCAGTCACTTTACTTCAACAAAACATTTTTCTTCAGTGTCAAATGGAAGTTGGATCCACATTACTGCTCTCCATGTCCCATTTCTGGTTACCACCCACTGGCGGCTTGTGTTTGGGGTGGTTCACTAGAAGAGATTAATCAGCAATCAACCTGAAATTACTTTTAAACAGCACCAGTAAGGGGCTGGGGTCTTCCCTAGTGCTGTACACATCAGCTGTGTGTATTTAAGGCAGGACATTAACTGGACAGCCAATACCAAACATGCCAGCAATTACACCAAAGCAATGTTACACACTACTCAATATGGCACTCAGCTCATTTTTCATATTAACACAGCAGGATCTAATGCCTGAACTAGCACCCACACATGCTGACCTGAAAGTGTGCATAGACGATATGCTGACATGATTTTGGTAAGGTCCAAACTAATCTGCATAATGAAGCCCAATTTTGCCCCTAGACTTCAAAGCCAAGGGTTTTCCATGGATCTCTCTTGGAGGCCGAGTGGATGAGATGGTTATTTAATGCCAAACCAGATCCCTAATCTGTGCTGAATTAACTGATCCCAGCTGCAAGTGATGGGAAATTACATTCATCTCCATAAAATTTCGTACAATTTGTGGACTAAATAGCTACCCACCAACCTCAGATAGAAGGCACGCGTCATATTTTTACTGGCTTGAAAATTGTGCCAATCTGCCTTCAGTGTATAGTGTTATCGAGGTGCCACCCCTCCCACTGCACTGTCCATCGCCAATGTCATCAACCCAACCCCCTGCAACCTCTGCTAAGTTTTCGACTGTTGTCAGGGGAAACCGCCTCCTATTTTGATCATATTTGTTGATCCACCCAATCTTCCGAGTCTAATCCTTCCTCCTAAGTAACATGACTCTGTACATCTCTTCTCTCTCCTCCTGTGAGGGCTTCACTCTATATTGGATCACGTTCTGTGACGTGCAAAATTCTGACCAACCTTTCCACCCAACTGATTTGATGCAAATTGCAAGGGTGAGGAAACAACAGAAGCACATCAGACAAGTTGACTGGAATTGGGTTGCAAATAAAATTCTGCCCTTCGAGCATGCGTCAAGCTCTGCAGGTGGTTGCCATCTGCACATACAAGTAGCCATTTTGGTCAAGAACTGCTGTAGCAGCTTGTAGAGTGTCCCAGTGCACCACCTGCTGTCTGGGTCAGAGTGCATCCTATCACAGCTAAATGAAAAGGAATAGCACCCCTTCTCAGAAGCATGAGATCAGAAATCCACACATTCTGCCACGCAGCATTCGGAATATCGACATGTACTTGACTCTATTTTGCAGCTGGTTTCAGATTGATTCTGCTGGGCTGCATAGCGACATTTAATTGGTCTTTCCAGCAGCTGGTTTGACTGATTGAATCATGTTTCATCCAGGCCGGCCATGAGATGCCTCTGTAGCAATCCTAAACCACAAATGAAATGCATGGGGGAAGATTTTCATGGAGGAAAACGCATTGTGGTACTGTGAATTTCAGGCAAAACATATCCTGCCAGGGCATGCTAGAGTTGCAACCCATTTCAGGTGTATTTTTTTCTTAATTGGTAAAATGCATCCCATGACTCGTTATCAAACTCCAACTGCCACTTTGAAAGATAACAGCGATACAGATAAAGCTCATCAAAGACAGTCATTCTGTCTGTATTTAAGATTATTTGCATGAACTCCAAAGGAGAAAAGTGTTACTCCAGAGTTCACAAAAATTATTGACTTCTTCCTGAGCCCACTCTCTCATGATTTTCCCTCTACATGTAGCCTGCTGCTAACAGTCAGTCTCTGGACGACTTCAAATTGCAGTAACTCAAAGCTGCAGACATGAAAAGAATTGACCTAATTGGACCGCACCACCTCCCCACATGACAGGCCATCTGCTGACTACAGCTTGCAGCTTGTTCTTCCTCAGGTAGCACCTGTGATTATTTGAGAGTTGCTGAACCATGGCTTATGTTTTGATTTTATTATGAGGTAACCCCAAGTCTACCTCTGTTGTTGGTCATAGAGTCGCACAGCATGGAAACAGACCCTTCGGTCTAATTTGTCAATGCCAAGCAGATATCCTAAATTAATTGAGCTCCATTTGCCAGCATTTGGCCCAAATCCTTTTAAATCCCTTCTAATCATGTACCCATCCAGATGCCTTTAAAATATTGTAATTGTAGCAACCTCCACCACTTCCTTAAGCAACTCATTCCATAACGCACCAAGATCTGTGTGAAAATGCTGTCCCTTGGGTCCCTTTTAAATCTTTCCCCTCTCATCTTAAACCTATGCCCTCTAGTTTTGGACTCCCCTACCCTGGGAAAAAGACCTTGGCTGTTCACCCTCTCCATGCTCCTCATGATTTTATAAACCTCTATAAGGTCAACCCTCAGCCTCTGACCCTCCAGGGAACCATTGTCCAGCCCAATAAGCAACTTAAGCCCCCTTGATCATGACCCCACCCGTGAGCACCAAACCATCATCTCGCAAACCATCCACAACCTCATCACCT